>NW_027365409.1:0-116215 GCF_046119375.1 Phyllobates terribilis
AGATGCCAGCTCCTTTCATTCAGTCAGTAGCTTCAAACATTTCTGGTATATGAAAAACATGTTTTTCAATGGCAAAAATCAATGAATATTGTAAATGCACAAACAGTAATATCTCCACATTGCAAGGTGCAATTCTGAAATTTTTTGCTTTTTCCTGCTAATCCTAGCATGATAAAGAAGATTCAAAGAGAGTGAGATGCCAGCTCCTTTCATTCAGTCAGTAGCTTCAAACATTTCTGGTATATGAAAAACATGTTTTTCAATGGCAAAAATCAATGAATATTGTAAATGCACAAACAGTAATATCTCCACATTGCACGGTGCAATTCTGAAATTTTTAGCTTTTTCCTGTTAATCCTAGCATGATAAAGAAGATTCAAAGAGAGTGAGATGCCAGCTCCTTTCATTCAGTCAGTAGCTTCAAACATTTCTGGTATATGAAAAACATGTTTTTCAATGGCAAAAATCAATGAATATTGTAAATGCACAAACAGTAATATCTCCACATTGCACGGTGCAATTCTGAAATTTTTTGCTTTTTCCTGTTAATCCTAGCATGATAAAGAAGATTCAAAGAGAGTGAGATGCCAGCTCCTTTCATTCAGTCAGTAGCTTCAAACATTTCTGGAATATGAAAAACATGTTTTTCAATGGCAAAAATCAATGAATATTGTAAATGCACAAACAGTAATATCTCCACATTGCAAGGTGCAATTCTGAAATTTTTTGCTTTTTCCTGCTAATCCTAGCATGATAAAGAAGATTCAAAGAGAGTGAGATGCCAGCTCCTTTCATTCAGTCAGTAGCTTCAAACATTTCTGGTATATGAAAAACATGTTTTTCAATGGCAAAAATCAATGAATATTGTAAATGCACAAACAGTAATATCTCCACATTGCACGGTGCAATTCTGAAATTTTTAGCTTTTTCCTGTTAATCCTAGCATGATAAAGAAGATTCAAAGAGAGTGAGATGCCAGCTCCTTTCATTCAGTCATTAGCTTCAAACATTTCTGGTATATGAAAAACATGTTTTTCAATGGCAAAAATCAATGAATATTGTAAATGCACAAACAGTAATATCTCCACATTGCACGGTGCAATTCTGAAATTTTTAGCTTTTTCCTGTTAATCCTAGCATGATAAAGAAGATTCAAAGAGAGTGAGATGCCAGCTCCTTTCATTCAGTCAGTAGCTTCAAACATTTCTGGTATATGAAAAACATGTTTTTCAATGGCAAAAATCAATGAATATTGTAAATGCACAAACAGTAATATCTCCACATTGCAAGGTGCAATTCTGAAATTTTTTGCTTTTTCCTGTTAATCCTAGCATGATAAAGAAGATTCAAAGAGAGTGAGATGCCAGCTCCTTTCATTCAGTCAGTAGCTTCAAACATTTCTGGTATATGAAAAACATGTTTTTCAATGGCAAAAATCAATGAATATTGTAAATGCACAAACAGTAATATCTCCACATTGCAAGGTGCAATTCTGAAATTTTTTGCTTTTTCCTGCTAATCCTAGCATGATAAAGAAGATTCAAAGAGAGTGAGATGCCAGCTCCTTTCATTCAGTCAGTAGCTTCAAACATTTCTGGTATATGAAAAACATGTTTTTCAATGGCAAAAATCAATGAATATTGTAAATGCACAAACAGTAATATCTCCACATTGCACGGTGCAATTCTGAAATTTTTAGCTTTTTCCTGTTAATCCTAGCATGATAAGAAGATTCAAAGAGAGTGAGATGCCAGCTCCTTTCATTCAGTCAGTAGCTTCAAACATTTCTGGTATATGAAAAACATGTTTTTCAATGGCAAAAATCAATGAATATTGTAAATGCACAAACAGTAATATCTCCACATTGCAAGGTGCAATTCTGAAATTTTTTGCTTTTTCCTGCTAATCCTAGCATGATAAAGAAGATTCAAAGAGAGTGAGATGCCAGCTCCTTTCATTCAGTCAGTAGCTTCAAACATTTCTGGTATATGAAAAACATGTTTTTCAATGGCAAAAATCAATGAATATTGTAAATGCACAAACAGTAATATCTCCACATTGCACGGTGCAATTCTGAAATTTTTAGCTTTTTCCTGTTAATCCTAGCATGATAAAGAAGATTCAAAGAGAGTGAGATGCCAGCTCCTTTCATTCAGTCAGTAGCTTCAAACATTTCTGGTATATGAAAAACATGTTTTTCAATGGCAAAAATCAATGAATATTGTAAATGCACAAACAGTAATATCTCCACATTGCACGGTGCAATTCTGAAATTTTTAGCTTTTTCCTGTTAATCCTAGCATGATAAAGAAGATTCAAAGAGAGTGAGATGCCAGCTCCTTTCATTCAGTCAGTAGCTTCAAACATTTCTGGTATATGAAAAACATGTTTTTCAATGGCAAAAATCAATGAATATTGTAAATGCACAAACAGTAATATCTCCACATTGCACGGTGCAATTCTGAAATTTTTAGCTTTTTCCTGTTAATCCTAGCATGATAAAGAAGATTCAAAGAGAGTGAGATGCCAGCTCCTTTCATTCAGTCAGTAGCTTCAAACATTTCTGGTATATGAAAAACATGTTTTTCAATGGCAAAAATCAATGAATATTGTAAATGCACAAACAGTAATATCTCCACATTGCAAGGTGCAATTCTGAAATTTTTTGCTTTTTCCTGTTAATCCTAGCATGATAAAGAAGATTCAAAGAGAGTGAGATGCCAGCTCCTTTCATTCAGTCAGTAGCTTCAAACATTTCTGGTATATGAAAAACATGTTTTTCAATGGCAAAAATCAATGAATATTGTAAATGCACAAACAGTAATATCTCCACATTGCAAGGTGCAATTCTGAAATTTTTTGCTTTTTCCTGCTAATCCTAGCATGATAAAGAAGATTCAAAGAGAGTGAGATGCCAGCTCCTTTCATTCAGTCAGTAGCTTCAAACATTTCTGGTATATGAAAAACATGTTTTTCAATGGCAAAAATCAATGAATATTGTAAATGCACAAACAGTAATATCTCCACATTGCACGGTGCAATTCTGAAATTTTTAGCTTTTTCCTGTTAATCCTAGCATGATAGAAGATTCAAAGAGAGTGAGATGCCAGCTCCTTTCATTCAGTCAGTAGCTTCAAACATTTCTGGTATATGAAAAACATGTTTTTCAATGGCAAAAATCAATGAATATTGTAAATGCACAAACAGTAATATCTCCACATTGCAAGGTGCAATTCTGAAATTTTTTGCTTTTTCCTGCTAATCCTAGCATGATAAAGAAGATTCAAAGAGAGTGAGATGCCAGCTCCTTTCATTCAGTCAGTAGCTTCAAACATTTCTGGTATATGAAAAACATGTTTTTCAATGGCAAAAATCAATGAATATTGTAAATGCACAAACAGTAATATCTCCACATTGCACGGTGCAATTCTGAAATTTTTAGCTTTTTCCTGTTAATCCTAGCATGATAAAGAAGATTCAAAGAGAGTGAGATGCCAGCTCCTTTCATTCAGTCAGTAGCTTCAAACATTTCTGGTATATGAAAAACATGTTTTTCAATGGCAAAAATCAATGAATATTGTAAATGCACAAACAGTAATATCTCCACATTGCACGGTGCAATTCTGAAATTTTTAGCTTTTTCCTGTTAATCCTAGCATGATAAAGAAGATTCAAAGAGAGTGAGATGCCAGCTCCTTTCATTCAGTCAGTAGCTTCAAACATTTCTGGTATATGAAAAACATGTTTTTCAATGGCAAAAATCAATGAATATTGTAAATGCACAAACAGTAATATCTCCACATTGCACGGTGCAATTCTGAAATTTTTTGCTTTTTCCTGTTAATCCTAGCATGATAAAGAAGATTCAAAGAGAGTGAGATGCCAGCTCCTTTCATTCAGTCAGTAGCTTCAAACATTTCTGGTATATGAAAAACATGTTTTTCAATGGCAAAAATCAATGAATATTGTAAATGCACAAACAGTAATATCTCCACATTGCAAGGTGCAATTCTGAAATTTTTTGCTTTTTCCTGCTAATCCTAGCATGATAAAGAAGATTCAAAGAGAGTGAGATGCCAGCTCCTTTCATTCAGTCAGTAGCTTCAAACATTTCTGGTATATGAAAAACATGTTTTTCAATGGCAAAAATCAATGAATATTGTAAATGCACAAACAGTAATATCTCCACATTGCACGGTGCAATTCTGAAATTTTTAGCTTTTTCCTGTTAATCCTAGCATGATAAAGAAGATTCAAAGAGAGTGAGATGCCAGCTCCTTTCATTCAGTCAGTAGCTTCAAACATTTCTGGTATATGAAAAACATGTTTTTCAATGGCAAAAATCAATGAATATTGTAAATGCACAAACAGTAATATCTCCACATTGCACGGTGCAATTCTGAAATTTTTAGCTTTTTCCTGTTAATCCTAGCATGATAAAGAAGATTCAAAGAGAGTGAGATGCCAGCTCCTTTCATTCAGTCAGTAGCTTCAA
The DNA here is from genome assembly GCF_046119375.1 of Phyllobates terribilis. Lineage (NCBI taxonomy): Eukaryota > Metazoa > Chordata > Amphibia > Anura > Dendrobatidae > Phyllobates > Phyllobates terribilis. The sequence goes on from NW_027365409.1 coordinate 4,496, forward strand.
ACATTTCTGGTATATGAAAAACATGTTTTTCAATGGCAAAAATCAATGAATATTGTAAATGCACAAACAGTAATATCTCCACATTGCAAGGTGCAATTCTGAAATTTTTTGCTTTTTCCTGTTAATCCTAGCATGATAAAGAAGATTCAAAGAGAGTGAGATGCCAGCTCCTTTCATTCAGTCAGTAGCTTCAAACATTTCTGGTATATGAAAAACATGTTTTTCAATGGCAAAAATCAATGAATATTGTAAATGCACAAACAGTAATATCTCCACATTGCACGGTGCAATTCTGAAATTTTTTGCTTTTTCCTGTTAATCCTAGCATGATAAAGAAGATTCAAAGAGAGTGAGATGCCAGCTCCTTTCATTCAGTCAGTAGCTTCAAACATTTCTGGTATATGAAAAACATGTTTTTCAATGGCAAAAATCAATGAATATTGTAAATGCACAAACAGTAATATCTCCACATTGCACGGTGCAATTCTGAAATTTTTAGCTTTTTCCTGTTAATCCTAGCATGATAAAGAAGATTCAAAGAGAGTGAGATGCCAGCTCCTTTCATTCAGTCAGTAGCTTCAAACATTTCTGGTATATGAAAAACATGTTTTTCAATGGCAAAAATCAATGAATATTGTAAATGCACAAACAGTAATATCTCCACATTGCAAGGTGCAATTCTGAAATTTTTTGCTTTTTCCTGCTAATCCTAGCATGATAAAGAAGATTCAAAGAGAGTGAGATGCCAGCTCCTTTCATTCAGTCAGTAGCTTCAAACATTTCTGGTATATGAAAAACATGTTTTTCAATGGCAAAAATCAATGAATATTGTAAATGCACAAACAGTAATATCTCCACATTGCACGGTGCAATTCTGAAATTTTTAGCTTTTTCCTGTTAATCCTAGCATGATAAAGAAGATTCAAAGAGAGTGAGATGCCAGCTCCTTTCATTCAGTCAGTAGCTTCAAACATTTCTGGTATATGAAAAACATGTTTTTCAATGGCAAAAATCAATGAATATTGTAAATGCACAAACAGTAATATCTCCACATTGCACGGTGCAATTCTGAAATTTTTTGCTTTTTCCTGTTAATCCTAGCATGATAAAGAAGATTCAAAGAGAGTGAGATGCCAGCTCCTTTCATTCAGTCAGTAGCTTCAAACATTTCTGGTATATGAAAAACATGTTTTTCAATGGCAAAAATCAATGAATATTGTAAATGCACAAACAGTAATATCTCCACATTGCAAGGTGCAATTCTGAAATTTTTTGCTTTTTCCTGCTAATCCTAGCATGATAAAGAAGATTCAAAGAGAGTGAGATGCCAGCTCCTTTCATTCAGTCAGTAGCTTCAAACATTTCTGGTATATGAAAAACATGTTTTTCAATGGCAAAAATCAATGAATATTGTAAATGCACAAACAGTAATATCTCCACATTGCACGGTGCAATTCTGAAATTTTTAGCTTTTTCCTGTTAATCCTAGCATGATAAAGAAGATTCAAAGAGAGTGAGATGCCAGCTCCTTTCATTCAGTCAGTAGCTTCAAACATTTCTGGTATATGAAAAACATGTTTTTCAATGGCAAAAATCAATGAATATTGTAAATGCACAAACAGTAATATCTCCACATTGCACGGTGCAATTCTGAAATTTTTAGCTTTTTCCTGTTAATCCTAGCATGATAAAGAAGATTCAAAGAGAGTGAGATGCCAGCTCCTTTCATTCAGTCAGTAGCTTCAAACATTTCTGGTATATGAAAAACATGTTTTTCAATGGCAAAAATCAATGAATATTGTAAATGCACAAACAGTAATATCTCCACATTGCAAGGTGCAATTCTGAAATTTTTTGCTTTTTCCTGTTAATCCTAGCATGATAAAGAAGATTCAAAGAGAGTGAGATGCCAGCTCCTTTCATTCAGTCAGTAGCTTCAAACATTTCTGGTATATGAAAAACATGTTTTTCAATGGCAAAAATCAATGAATATTGTAAATGCACAAACAGTAATATCTCCACATTGCAAGGTGCAATTCTGAAATTTTTTGCTTTTTCCTGTTAATCCTAGCATGATAAAGAAGATTCAAAGAGAGTGAGATGCCAGCTCCTTTCATTCAGTCAGTAGCTTCAAACATTTCTGGTATATGAAAAACATGTTTTTCAATGGCAAAAATCAATGAATATTGTAAATGCACAAACAGTAATATCTCCACATTGCACGGTGCAATTCTGAAATTTTTAGCTTTTTCCTGTTAATCCTAGCATGATAAAGAAGATTCAAAGAGAGTGAGATGCCAGCTCCTTTCATTCAGTCAGTAGCTTCAAACATTTCTGGTATATGAAAAACATGTTTTTCAATGGCAAAAATCAATGAATATTGTAAATGCACAAACAGTAATATCTCCACATTGCAAGGTGCAATTCTGAAATTTTTTGCTTTTTCCTGCTAATCCTAGCATGATAAAGAAGATTCAAAGAGAGTGAGATGCCAGCTCCTTTCATTCAGTCAGTAGCTTCAAACATTTCTGGTATATGAAAAACATGTTTTTCAATGGCAAAAATCAATGAATATTGTAAATGCACAAACAGTAATATCTCCACATTGCACGGTGCAATTCTGAAATTTTTAGCTTTTTCCTGTTAATCCTAGCATGATAAAGAAGATTCAAAGAGAGTGAGATGCCAGCTCCTTTCATTCAGTCAGTAGCTTCAAACATTTCTGGTATATGAAAAACATGTTTTTCAATGGCAAAAATCAATGAATATTGTAAATGCACAAACAGTAATATCTCCACATTGCACGGTGCAATTCTGAAATTTTTAGCTTTTTCCTGTTAATCCTAGCATGATAAAGAAGATTCAAAGAGAGTGAGATGCCAGCTCCTTTCATTCAGTCAGTAGCTTCAAACATTTCTGGTATATGAAAAACATGTTTTTCAATGGCAAAAATCAATGAATATTGTAAATGCACAAACAGTAATATCTCCACATTGCACGGTGCAATTCTGAAATTTTTAGCTTTTTCCTGTTAATCCTAGCATGATAAAGAAGATTCAAAGAGAGTGAGATGCCAGCTCCTTTCATTCAGTCAGTAGCTTCAAACATTTCTGGTATATGAAAAACATGTTTTTCAATGGCAAAAATCAATGAATATTGTAAATGCACAAACAGTAATATCTCCACATTGCAAGGTGCAATTCTGAAATTTTTTGCTTTTTCCTGTTAATCCTAGCATGATAAAGAAGATTCAAAGAGAGTGAGATGCCAGCTCCTTTCATTCAGTCAGTAGCTTCAAACATTTCTGGTATATGAAAAACATGTTTTTCAATGGCAAAAATCAATGAATATTGTAAATGCACAAACAGTAATATCTCCACATTGCACGGTGCAATTCTGAAATTTTTAGCTTTTTCCTGTTAATCCTAGCATGATAAAGAAGATTCAAAGAGAGTGAGATGCCAGCTCCTTTCATTCAGTCAGTAGCTTCAAACATTTCTGGTATATGAAAAACATGTTTTTCAATGGCAAAAATCAATGAATATTGTAAATGCACAAACAGTAATATCTCCACATTGCACGGTGCAATTCTGAAATTTTTAGCTTTTTCCTGTTAATCCTAGCATGATAAAGAAGATTCAAAGAGAGTGAGATGCCAGCTCCTTTCATTCAGTCAGTAGCTTCAAACATTTCTGGTATATGAAAAACATGTTTTTCAATGGCAAAAATCAATGAATATTGTAAATGCACAAACAGTAATATCTCCACATTGCAAGGTGCAATTCTGAAATTTTTAGCTTTTTCCTGTTAATCCTAGCATGATAAAGAAGATTCAAAGAGAGTGAGATGCCAGCTCCTTTCATTCAGTCAGTAGCTTCAAACATTTCTGGTATATGAAAAACATGTTTTTCAATGGCAAAAATCAATGAATATTGTAAATGCACAAACAGTAATATCTCCACATTGCAAGGTGCAATTCTGAAATTTTTTGCTTTTTCCTGTTAATCCTAGCATGATAAAGAAGATTCAAAGAGAGTGAGATGCCAGCTCCTTTCATTCAGTCAGTAGCTTCAAACATTTCTGGTATATGAAAAACATGTTTTTCAATGGCAAAAATCAATGAATATTGTAAATGCACAAACAGTAATATCTCCACATTGCACGGTGCAATTCTGAAATTTTTAGCTTTTTCCTGTTAATCCTAGCATGATAAAGAAGATTCAAAGAGAGTGAGATGCCAGCTCCTTTCATTCAGTCAGTAGCTTCAAACATTTCTGGTATATGAAAAACATGTTTTTCAATGGCAAAAATCAATGAATATTGTAAATGCACAAACAGTAATATCTCCACATTGCAAGGTGCAATTCTGAAATTTTTTGCTTTTTCCTGTTAATCCTAGCATGATAAAGAAGATTCAAAGAGAGTGAGATGCCAGCTCCTTTCATTCAGTCAGTAGCTTCAAACATTTCTGGTATATGAAAAACATGTTTTTCAATGGCAAAAATCAATGAATATTGTAAATGCACAAACAGTAATATCTCCACATTGCAAGGTGCAATTCTGAAATTTTTTGCTTTTTCCTGTTAATCCTAGCATGATAAAGAAGATTCAAAGAGAGTGAGATGCCAGCTCCTTTCATTCAGTCAGTAGCTTCAAACATTTCTGGTATATGAAAAACATGTTTTTCAATGGCAAAAATCAATGAATATTGTAAATGCACAAACAGTAATATCTCCACATTGCACGGTGCAATTCTGAAATTTTTAGCTTTTTCCTGTTAATCCTAGCATGATAAAGAAGATTCAAAGAGAGTGAGATGCCAGCTCCTTTCATTCAGTCAGTAGCTTCAAACATTTCTGGTATATGAAAAACATGTTTTTCAATGGCAAAAATCAATGAATATTGTAAATGCACAAACAGTAATATCTCCACATTGCAAGGTGCAATTCTGAAATTTTTTGCTTTTTCCTGCTAATCCTAGCATGATAAAGAAGATTCAAAGAGAGTGAGATGCCAGCTCCTTTCATTCAGTCAGTAGCTTCAAACATTTCTGGTATATGAAAAACATGTTTTTCAATGGCAAAAATCAATGAATATTGTAAATGCACAAACAGTAATATCTCCACATTGCACGGTGCAATTCTGAAATTTTTAGCTTTTTCCTGTTAATCCTAGCATGATAAAGAAGATTCAAAGAGAGTGAGATGCCAGCTCCTTTCATTCAGTCAGTAGCTTCAAACATTTCTGGTATATGAAAAACATGTTTTTCAATGGCAAAAATCAATGAATATTGTAAATGCACAAACAGTAATATCTCCACATTGCAAGGTGCAATTCTGAAATTTTTTGCTTTTTCCTGCTAATCCTAGCATGATAAAGAAGATTCAAAGAGAGTGAGATGCCAGCTCCTTTCATTCAGTCAGTAGCTTCAAACATTTCTGGTATATGAAAAACATGTTTTTCAATGGCAAAAATCAATGAATATTGTAAATGCACAAACAGTAATATCTCCACATTGCACGGTGCAATTCTGAAATTTTTAGCTTTTTCCTGTTAATCCTAGCATGATAAAGAAGATTCAAAGAGAGTGAGATGCCAGCTCCTTTCATTCAGTCAGTAGCTTCAAACATTTCTGGTATATGAAAAACATGTTTTTCAATGGCAAAAATCAATGAATATTGTAAATGCACAAACAGTAATATCTCCACATTGCACGGTGCAATTCTGAAATTTTTAGCTTTTTCCTGTTAATCCTAGCATGATAAAGAAGATTCAAAGAGAGTGAGATGCCAGCTCCTTTCATTCAGTCAGTAGCTTCAAACATTTCTGGTATATGAAAAACATGTTTTTCAATGGCAAAAATCAATGAATATTGTAAATGCACAAACAGTAATATCTCCACATTGCAAGGTGCAATTCTGAAATTTTTTGCTTTTTCCTGTTAATCCTAGCATGATAAAGAAGATTCAAAGAGAGTGAGATGCCAGCTCCTTTCATTCAGTCAGTAGCTTCAAACATTTCTGGTATATGAAAAACATGTTTTTCAATGGCAAAAATCAATGAATATTGTAAATGCACAAACAGTAATATCTCCACATTGCAAGGTGCAATTCTGAAATTTTTTGCTTTTTCCTGTTAATCCTAGCATGATAAAGAAGATTCAAAGAGAGTGAGATGCCAGCTCCTTTCATTCAGTCAGTAGCTTCAAACATTTCTGGTATATGAAAAACATGTTTTTCAATGGCAAAAATCAATGAATATTGTAAATGCACAAACAGTAATATCTCCACATTGCAAGGTGCAATTCTGAAATTTTTTGCTTTTTCCTGCTAATCCTAGCATGATAAAGAAGATTCAAAGAGAGTGAGATGCCAGCTCCTTTCATTCAGTCAGTAGCTTCAAACATTTCTGGTATATGAAAAACATGTTTTTCAATGGCAAAAATCAATGAATATTGTAAATGCACAAACAGTAATATCTCCACATTGCACGGTGCAATTCTGAAATTTTTAGCTTTTTCCTGTTAATCCTAGCATGATAAAGAAGATTCAAAGAGAGTGAGATGCCAGCTCCTTTCATTCAGTCAGTAGCTTCAAACATTTCTGGTATATGAAAAACATGTTTTTCAATGGCAAAAATCAATGAATATTGTAAATGCACAAACAGTAATATCTCCACATTGCAAGGTGCAATTCTGAAATTTTTTGCTTTTTCCTGTTAATCCTAGCATGATAAAGAAGATTCAAAGAGAGTGAGATGCCAGCTCCTTTCATTCAGTCAGTAGCTTCAAACATTTCTGGTATATGAAAAACATGTTTTTCAATGGCAAAAATCAATGAATATTGTAAATGCACAAACAGTAATATCTCCACATTGCAAGGTGCAATTCTGAAATTTTTTGCTTTTTCCTGCTAATCCTAGCATGATAAAGAAGATTCAAAGAGAGTGAGATGCCAGCTCCTTTCATTCAGTCAGTAGCTTCAAACATTTCTGGTATATGAAAAACATGTTTTTCAATGGCAAAAATCAATGAATATTGTAAATGCACAAACAGTAATATCTCCACATTGCAAGGTGCAATTCTGAAATTTTTTGCTTTTTCCTGCTAATCCTAGCATGATAAAGAAGATTCAAAGAGAGTGAGATGCCAGCTCCTTTCATTCAGTCAGTAGCTTCAAACATTTCTGGTATATGAAAAACATGTTTTTCAATGGCAAAAATCAATGAATATTGTAAATGCACAAACAGTAATATCTCCACATTGCAAGGTGCAATTCTGAAATTTTTTGCTTTTTCCTGTTAATCCTAGCATGATAAAGAAGATTCAAAGAGAGTGAGATGCCAGCTCCTTTCATTCAGTCAGTAGCTTCAAACATTTCTGGTATATGAAAAACATGTTTTTCAATGGCAAAAATCAATGAATATTGTAAATGCACAAACAGTAATATCTCCACATTGCAAGGTGCAATTCTGAAATTTTTTGCTTTTTCCTGCTAATCCTAGCATGATAAAGAAGATTCAAAGAGAGTGAGATGCCAGCTCCTTTCATTCAGTCAGTAGCTTCAAACATTTCTGGTATATGAAAAACATGTTTTTCAATGGCAAAAATCAATGAATATTGTAAATGCACAAACAGTAATATCTCCACATTGCACGGTGCAATTCTGAAATTTTTAGCTTTTTCCTGTTAATCCTAGCATGATAAAGAAGATTCAAAGAGAGTGAGATGCCAGCTCCTTTCATTCAGTCAGTAGCTTCAAACATTTCTGGTATATGAAAAACATGTTTTTCAATGGCAAAAATCAATGAATATTGTAAATGCACAAACAGTAATATCTCCACATTGCAAGGTGCAATTCTGAATTTTTTTGCTTTTTCCTGTTAATCCTAGCATGATAAAGAAGATTCAAAGAGAGTGAGATGCCAGCTCCTTTCATTCAGTCAGTAGCTTCAAACATTTTTGGTATATGAAAAACATGTTTTTCAATGGCAAAAATCAATGAATATTGTAAATGCACAAACAGTAATATCTCCACATTGCAAGGTGCAATTCTGAAATTTTTTGCTTTTTCCTGCTAATCCTAGCATGATAAAGAAGATTCAAAGAGAGTGAGATGCCAGCTCCTTTCATTCAGTCAGTAGCTTCAAACATTTCTGGTATATGAAAAACATGTTTTTCAATGGCAAAAATCAATGAATATTGTAAATGCACAAACAGTAATATCTCCACATTGCAAGGTGCAATTCTGAAATTTTTTGCTTTTTCCTGCTAATCCTAGCATGATAAAGAAGATTCAAAGAGAGTGAGATGCCAGCTCCTTTCATTCAGTCAGTAGCTTCAAACATTTCTGGTATATGAAAAACATGTTTTTCAATGGCAAAAATCAATGAATATTGTAAATGCACAAACAGTAATATCTCCACATTGCACGGTGCAATTCTGAAATTTTTAGCTTTTTCCTGTTAATCCTAGCATGATAAAGAAGATTCAAAGAGAGTGAGATGCCAGCTCCTTTCATTCAGTCAGTAGCTTCAAACATTTCTGGTATATGAAAAACATGTTTTTCAATGGCAAAAATCAATGAATATTGTAAATGCACAAACAGTAATATCTCCACATTGCAAGGTGCAATTCTGAATTTTTTTGCTTTTTCCTGTTAATCCTAGCATGATAAAGAAGATTCAAAGAGAGTGAGATGCCAGCTCCTTTCATTCAGTCAGTAGCTTCAAACATTTCTGGTATATGAAAAACATGTTTTTCAATGGCAAAAATCAATGAATATTGTAAATGCACAAACAGTAATATCTCCACATTGCAAGGTGCAATTCTGAAATTTTTTGCTTTTTCCTGCTAATCCTAGCATGATAAAGAAGATTCAAAGAGAGTGAGATGCCAGCTCCTTTCATTCAGTCAGTAGCTTCAAACATTTCTGGTATATGAAAAACATGTTTTTCAATGGCAAAAATCAATGAATATTGTAAATGCACAAACAGTAATATCTCCACATTGCAAGGTGCAATTCTGAAATTTTTTGCTTTTTCCTGTTAATCCTAGCATGATAAAGAAGATTCAAAGAGAGTGAGATGCCAGCTCCTTTCATTCAGTCAGTAGCTTCAAACATTTCTGGTATATGAAAAACATGTTTTTCAATGGCAAAAATCAATGAATATTGTTAATGCACAAACAGTAATATCTCCACATTGCAAGGTGCAATTCTGAAATTTTTTGCTTTTTCCTGCTAATCCTAGCATGATAAAGAAGATTCAAAGAGAGTGAGATGCCAGCTCCTTTCATTCAGTCAGTAGCTTCAAACATTTCTGGTATATGAAAAACATGTTTTTCAATGGCAAAAATCAATGAATATTGTAAATGCACAAACAGTAATATCTCCACATTGCACGGTGCAATTCTGAAATTTTTAGCTTTTTCCTGTTAATCCTAGCATGATAAAGAAGATTCAAAGAGAGTGAGATGCCAGCTCCTTTCATTCAGTCAGTAGCTTCAAACATTTCTGGTATATGAAAAACATGTTTTTCAATGGCAAAAATCAATGAATATTGTAATAGCACAAACAGTAATATCTCCACATTGCAAGGTGCAATTCTGAAATTTTTTGCTTTTTCCTGCTAATCCTAGCATGATAAAGAAGATTCAAAGAGAGTGAGATGCCAGCTCCTTTCATTCAGTCAGTAGCTTCAAACATTTCTGGTATATGAAAAACATGTTTTTCAATGGCAAAAATCAATGAATATTGTAAATGCACAAACAGTAATATCTCCACATTGCACGGTGCAATTCTGAAATTTTTAGCTTTTTCCTGTTAATCCTAGCATGATAAAGAAGATTCAAAGAGAGTGAGATGCCAGCTCCTTTCATTCAGTCATTAGCTTCAAACATTTCTGGTATATGAAAAACATGTTTTTCAATGGCAAAAATCAATGAATATTGTAAATGCACAAACAGTAATATCTCCACATTGCACCGTGCAATTCTGAAATTTTTAGCTTTTTCCTGTTAATCCTAGCATGATAAAGAAGATTCAAAGAGAGTGAGATGCCAGCTCCTTTCATTCAGTCAGTAGCTTCAAACATTTCTGGTATATGAAAAACATGTTTTTCAATGGCAAAAATCAATGAATATTGTAAATGCACAAACAGTAATATCTCCACATTGCACGGTGCAATTCTGAAATTTTTTGCTTTTTCCTGTTAATCCTAGCATGATAAAGAAGATTCAAAGAGAGTGAGATGCCAGCTCCTTTCATTCAGTCAGTAGCTTCAAACATTTCTGGAATATGAAAAACATGTTTTTCAATGGCAAAAATCAATGAATATTGTAAATGCACAAACAGTAATATCTCCACATTGCAAGGTGCAATTCTGAAATTTTTTGCTTTTTCCTGCTAATCCTAGCATGATAAAGAAGATTCAAAGAGAGTGAGATGCCAGCTCCTTTCATTCAGTCAGTAGCTTCAAACATTTCTGGTATATGAAAAACATGTTTTTCAATGGCAAAAATCAATGAATATTGTAAATGCACAAACAGTAATATCTCCACATTGCACGGTGCAATTCTGAAATTTTTTGCTTTTTCCTGTTAATCCTAGCATGATAAAGAAGATTCAAAGAGAGTGAGATGCCAGCTCCTTTCATTCAGTCAGTAGCTTCAAACATTTCTGGAATATGAAAAACATGTTTTTCAATGGCAAAAATCAATGAATATTGTAAATGCACAAACAGTAATATCTCCACATTGCAAGGTGCAATTCTGAAATTTTTTGCTTTTTCCTGCTAATCCTAGCATGATAAAGAAGATTCAAAGAGAGTGAGATGCCAGCTCCTTTCATTCAGTCAGTAGCTTCAAACATTTCTGGTATATGAAAAACATGTTTTTCAAGGCAAAAATCAATGAATATTGTAAATGCACAAACAGTAATATCTCCACATTGCACGGTGCAATTCTGAAATTTTTAGCTTTTTCCTGTTAATCCTAGCATGATAAAGAAGATTCAAAGAGAGTGAGATGCCAGCTCCTTTCATTCAGTCATTAGCTTCAAACATTTCTGGTATATGAAAAACATGTTTTTCAATGGCAAAAATCAATGAATATTGTAAATGCACAAACAGTAATATCTCCACATTGCACGGTGCAATTCTGAAATTTTTAGCTTTTTCCTGTTAATCCTAGCATGATAAAGAAGATTCAAAGAGAGTGAGATGCCAGCTCCTTTCATTCAGTCAGTAGCTTCAAACATTTCTGGTATATGAAAAACATGTTTTTCAATGGCAAAAATCAATGAATATTGTAAATGCACAAACAGTAATATCTCCACATTGCAAGGTGCAATTCTGAAATTTTTTGCTTTTTCCTGTTAATCCTAGCATGATAAAGAAGATTCAAAGAGAGTGAGATGCCAGCTCCTTTCATTCAGTCAGTAGCTTCAAACATTTCTGGTATATGAAAAACATGTTTTTCAATGGCAAAAATCAATGAATATTGTAAATGCACAAACAGTAATATCTCCACATTGCAAGGTGCAATTCTGAAATTTTTTGCTTTTTCCTGCTAATCCTAGCATGATAAAGAAGATTCAAAGAGAGTGAGATGCCAGCTCCTTTCATTCAGTCAGTAGCTTCAAACATTTCTGGTATATGAAAAACATGTTTTTCAATGGCAAAAATCAATGAATATTGTAAATGCACAAACAGTAATATCTCCACATTGCAAGGTGCAATTCTGAAATTTTTTGCTTTTTCCTGTTAATCCTAGCATGATAAAGAAGATTCAAAGAGAGTGAGATGCCAGCTCCTTTCATTCAGTCAGTAGCTTCAAACATTTCTGGTATATGAAAAACATGTTTTTCAATGGCAAAAATCAATGAATATTGTAAATGCACAAACAGTAATATCTCCACATTGCAAGGTGCAATTCTGAAATTTTTTGCTTTTTCCTGCTAATCCTAGCATGATAAAGAAGATTCAAAGAGAGTGAGATGCCAGCTCCTTTCATTCAGTCAGTAGCTTCAAACATTTCTGGTATATGAAAAACATGTTTTTCAATGGCAAAAATCAATGAATATTGTAAATGCACAAACAGTAATATCTCCACATTGCACGGTGCAATTCTGAAATTTTTAGCTTTTTCCTGTTAATCCTAGCATGATAAAGAAGATTCAAAGAGAGTGAGATGCCAGCTCCTTTCATTCAGTCAGTAGCTTCAAACATTTCTGGTATATGAAAAACATGTTTTTCAATGGCAAAAATCAATGAATATTGTAAATGCACAAACAGTAATATCTCCACATTGCAAGGTGCAATTCTGAAATTTTTTGCTTTTTCCTGTTAATCCTAGCATGATAAAGAAGATTCAAAGAGAGTGAGATGCCAGCTCCTTTCATTCAGTCAGTAGCTTCAAACATTTCTGGTATATGAAAAACATGTTTTTCAATGGCAAAAATCAATGAATATTGTAAATGCACAAACAGTAATATCTCCACATTGCAAGGTGCAATTCTGAAATTTTTTGCTTTTTCCTGTTAATCCTAGCATGATAAAGAAGATTCAAAGAGAGTGAGATGCCAGCTCCTTTCATTCAGTCAGTAGCTTCAAACATTTCTGGTATATGAAAAACATGTTTTTCAATGGCAAAAATCAATGAATATTGTAAATGCACAAACAGTAATATCTCCACATTGCAAGGTGCAATTCTGAAATTTTTTGCTTTTTCCTGCTAATCCTAGCATGATAAAGAAGATTCAAAGAGAGTGAGATGCCATCTCCTTTCATTCAGTCAGTAGCTTCAAACATTTCTGGTATATGAAAAACATGTTTTTCAATGGCAAAAATCAATGAATATTGTAAATGCACAAACAGTAATATCTCCACATTGCACGGTGCAATTCTGAAATTTTTAGCTTTTTCCTGTTAATCCTAGCATGATAAAGAAGATTCAAAGAGAGTGAGATGCCAGCTCCTTTCATTCAGTCAGTAGCTTCAAACATTTCTGGTATATGAAAAACATGTTTTTCAATGGCAAAAATCAATGAATATTGTAAATGCACAAACAGTAATATCTCCACATTGCAAGGTGCAATTCTGAAATTTTTTGCTTTTTCCTGTTAATCCTAGCATGATAAAGAAGATTCAAAGAGAGTGAGATGCCAGCTCCTTTCATTCAGTCAGTAGCTTCAAACATTTCTGGTATATGAAAAACATGTTTTTCAATGGCAAAAATCAATGAATATTGTAAATGCACAAACAGTAATATCTCCACATTGCAAGGTGCAATTCTGAAATTTTTTGCTTTTTCCTGCTAATCCTAGCATGATAAAGAAGATTCAAAGAGAGTGAGATGCCAGCTCCTTTCATTCAGTCAGTAGCTTCAAACATTTCTGGTATATGAAAAACATGTTTTTCAATGGCAAAAATCAATGAATATTGTAAATGCACAAACAGTAATATCTCCACATTGCAAGGTGCAATTCTGAAATTTTTTGCTTTTTCCTGCTAATCCTAGCATGATAAAGAAGATTCAAAGAGAGTGAGATGCCAGCTCCTTTCATTCAGTCAGTAGCTTCAAACATTTCTGGTATATGAAAAACATGTTTTTCAATGGCAAAAATCAATGAATATTGTAAATGCACAAACAGTAATATCTCCACATTGCACGGTGCAATTCTGAAATTTTTAGCTTTTTCCTGTTAATCCTAGCATGATAAAGAAGATTCAAAGAGAGTGAGATGCCAGCTCCTTTCATTCAGTCAGTAGCTTCAAACATTTCTGGTATATGAAAAACATGTTTTTCAATGGCAAAAATCAATGAATATTGTAAATGCACAAACAGTAATATCTCCACATTGCAAGGTGCAATATTGAAATTTTTTGCTTTTTCCTGTTAATCCTAGCATGATAAAGAAGATTCAAAGAGAGTGAGATGCCAGCTCCTTTCATTCAGTCAGTAGCTTCAAACATTTCTGGTATATGAAAAACATGTTTTTCAATGGCAAAAATCAATGAATATTGTAAATGCACAAACAGTAATATCTCCACATTGCAAGGTGCAATTCTGAAATTTTTTGCTTTTTCCTGCTAATCCTAGCATGATAAAGAAAATTCAAAGAGAGTGAGATGCCAGCTCCTTTCATTCAGTCAGTAGCTTCAAACATTTCTGGTATATGAAAAACATGTTTTTCAATGGCAAAAATCAATGAATATTGTAAATGCACAAACAGTAATATCTCCACATTGCACGGTGCAATTCTGAAATTTTTATCTTTTTCCTGTTAATCCTAGCATGATAAAGAAGATTCAAAGAGAGTGAGATGCCAGCTCCTTTCATTCATTCAGTAGCTTCAAACATTTCTGGTATATGAAAAACATGTTTTTCAATGGCAAAAATCAATGAATATTGTAAATGCACAAACAGTAATATCTCCACATTGCAAGGTGCAATTCTGAAATTTTTTGCTTTTTCCTGCTAATCCTAGCATGATAAAGAAGATTCAAAGAGAGTGAGATGCCAGCTCCTTTCATTCAGTCAGTAGCTTCAAACATTTCTGGTATATGAAAAACATGTTTTTCAATGGCAAAAATCAATGAATATTGTAAATGCACAAACAGTAATATCTCCACATTGCACGGTGCAATTCTGAAATTTTTAGCTTTTTCCTGTTAATCCTAGCATGATAAAGAAGATTCAAAGAGAGTGAGATGCCAGCTCCTTTCATTCAGTCAGTAGCTTCAAACATTTCTGGTATATGAAAAACATGTTTTTCAATGGCAAAAATCAATGAATATTGTAAATGCACAAACAGTAATATCTCCACATTGCACGGTGCAATTCTGAAATTTTTTGCTTTTTCCTGTTAATCCTAGCATGATAAAGAAGATTCAAAGAGAGTGAGATGCCAGCTCCTTTCATTCAGTCAGTAGCTTCAAACATTTCTGGAATATGAAAAACATGTTTTTCAATGGCAAAAATCAATGAATATTGTAAATGCACAAACAGTAATATCTCCACATTGCAAGGTGCAATTCTGAAATTTTTTGCTTTTTCCTGCTAATCCTAGCATGATAAAGAAGATTCAAAGAGAGTGAGATGCCAGCTCCTTTCATTCAGTCAGTAGCTTCAAACATTTCTGGTATATGAAAAACATGTTTTTCAATGGCAAAAATCAATGAATATTGTAAATGCACAAACAGTAATATCTCCACATTGCACGGTGCAATTCTGAAATTTTTTGCTTTTTCCTGTTAATCCTAGCATGATAAAGAAGATACAAAGAGAGTGAGATGCCAGCTCCTTTCATTCAGTCAGTAGCTTCAAACATTTCTGGAATATGAAAAACATGTTTTTCAATGGCAAAAATCAATGAATATTGTAAATGCACAAACAGTAATATCTCCACATTGCAAGGTGCAATTCTGAAATTTTTTGCTTTTTCCTGCTAATCCTAGCATGATAAAGAAGATTCAAAGAGAGTGAGATGCCAGCTCCTTTCATTCAGTCAGTAGCTTCAAACATTTCTGGTATATGAAAAACATGTTTTTCAATGGCAAAAATCAATGAATATTGTAAATGCACAAACAGTAATATCTCCACATTGCACAGTGCAATTCTGAAATTTTTAGCTTTTTCCTGTTAATCCTAGCATGATAAAGAAGATTCAAAGAGAGTGAGATGCCAGCTCCTTTCATTCAGTCATTAGCTTCAAACATTTCTGGTATATGAAAAACATGTTTTTCAATGGCAAAAATCAATGAATATTGTAAATGCACAAACAGTAATATCTCCACATTGCACGGTGCAATTCTGAAATTTTTAGCTTTTTCCTGTTAATCCTAGCATGATAAAGAAGATTCAAAGAGAGTGAGATGCCAGCTCCTTTCATTCAGTCAGTAGCTTCAAACATTTCTGGTATATGAAAAACATGTTTTTCAATGGCAAAAATCAATGAATATTGTAAATGCACAAACAGTAATATCTCCACATTGCAAGGTGCAATTCTGAAATTTTTTGCTTTTTCCTGTTAATCCTAGCATGATAAAGAAGATTCAAAGAGAGTGAGATGCCAGCTCCTTTCATTCAGTCAGTAGCTTCAAACATTTCTGGTATATGAAAAACATGTTTTTCAATGGCAAAAATCAATGAATATTGTAAATGCACAAACAGTAATATCTCCACATTGCAAGGTGCAATTCTGAAATTTTTTGCTTTTTCCTGCTAATCCTAGCATGATAAAGAAGATTCAAAGAGAGTGAGATGCCAGCTCCTTTCATTCAGTCAGTAGCTTCAAACATTTCTGGTATATGAAAAACATGTTTTTCAATGGCAAAAATCAATGAATATTGTAAATGCACAAACAGTAATATCTCCACATTGCAAGGTGCAATTCTGAAATTTTTTGCTTTTTCCTGTTAATCCTAGCATGATAAAGAAGATTCAAAGAGAGTGAGATGCCAGCTCCTTTCATTCAGTCAGTAGCTTCAAACATTTCTGGTATATGAAAAACATGTTTTTCAATGGCAAAAATCAATGAATATTGTAAATGCACAAACAGTAATATCTCCACATTGCAAGGTGCAATTCTGAAATTTTTTGCTTTTTCCTGCTAATCCTAGCATGATAAAGAAGATTCAAAGAGAGTGAGATGCCAGCTCCTTTCATTCAGTCAGTAGCTTCAAACATTTCTGGTATATGAAAAACATGTTTTTCAATGGCAAAAATCAATGAATATTGTAAATGCACAAACAGTAATATCTCCACATTGCACGGTGCAATTCTGAAATTTTTAGCTTTTTCCTCTTAATCCTAGCATGATAAAGAAGATTCAAAGAGAGTGAGATGCCAGCTCCTTTCATTCAGTCAGTAGCTTCAAACATTTCTGGTATATGAAAAACATGTTTTTCAATGGCAAAAATCAATGAATATTGTAAATGCACAAACAGTAATATCTCCACATTGCAAGGTGCAATTCTGAAATTTTTTGCTTTTTCCTGCTAATCCTAGCATGATAAAGAAGATTCAAAGAGAGTGAGATGCCAGCTCCTTTCATTCAGTCAGTAGCTTCAAACATTTCTGGTATATGAAAAACATGTTTTTCAATGGCAAAAATCAATGAATATTGTAAATGCACAAAGAGTAATATCTCCACATTGCACGGTGCAATTCTGAAATTTTTAGCTTTTTCCTGTTAATCCTAGCATGATAAAGAAGATTCAAAGAGAGTGAGATGCCAGCTCCTTTCATTAAGTCAGTAGCTTCAAACATTTCTGGTATATGAAAAACATGTTTTTCAATGGCAAAAATCAATGAATATTGTAAATGCACAAACAGTAATATCTCCACATTGCACGGTGCAATTCTGAAATTTTTTGCTTTTTCCTGTTAATCCTAGCATGATAAAGAAGATTCAAAGAGAGTGAGATGCCAGCTCCTTTCATTCAGTCAGTAGCTTCAAACATTTCTGGAATATGAAAAACATGTTTTTCAATGGCAAAAATCAATGAATATTGTAAATGCACAAACAGTAATATCTCCACATTGCAAGGTGCAATTCTGAAATTTTTTGCTTTTTCCTGCTAATCCTAGCATGATAAAGAAGATTCAAAGAGAGTGAGATGCCAGCTCCTTTCATTCAGTCAGTAGCTTCAAACATTTCTGGTATATGAAAAACATGTTTTTCAATGGCAAAAATCAATGAATATTGTAAATGCACAAACAGTAATATCTCCACATTTCACGGTGCAATTCTGAAATTTTTAGCTTTTTCCTGTTAATCCTAGCATGATAAAGAAGATTCAAAGAGAGTGAGATGCCAGCTCCTTTCATTCAGTCATTAGCTTCAAACATTTCTGGTATATGAAAAACATGTTTTTCAATGGCAAAAATCAATGAATATTGTAAATGCACAAACAGTAATATCTCCACATTGCACGGTGCAATTCTGAAATTTTTAGCTTTTTCCTGTTAATCCTAGCATGATAAAGAAGATTCAAAGAGAGTGAGATGCCAGCTCCTTTCATTCAGTCAGTAGCTTCAAACATTTCTGGTATATGAAAAACATGTTTTTCAATGGCAAAAATCAATGAATATTGTAAATGCACAAACAGTAATATCTCCACATTGCAAGGTGCAATTCTGAAATTTTTTGCTTTTTCCTGTTAATCCTAGCATGATAAAGAAGATTCAAAGAGAGTGAGATGCCAGCTCCTTTCATTCAGTCAGTAGCTTCAAACATTTCTGGTATATGAAAAACATGTTTTTCAATGGCAAAAATCAATGAATATTGTAAATGCACTAACAGTAATATCTCCACATTGCAAGGTGGAATTCTGAAATTTTTTGCTTTTTCCTGATAATCCTAGCATGATAAAGAAGATTCAAAGAGAGTGAGATGCCAGCTCCTTTCATTCAGTCAGTAGCTTCAAACATTTCTGGTATATGAAAAACATGTTTTTCAATGGCAAAAATCAATGAATATTGTAAATGCACAAACAGTAATATCTCCACATTGCAAGGTGCAATTCTGAAATTTTTTGCTTTTTCCTGTTAATCCTAGCATGATAAAGAAGATTCAAAGAGAGTGAGATGCCAGCTCCTTTCATTCAGTCAGTAGCTTCAAACATTTCTAGTATATGAAAAACATGTTTTTCAATGGCAAAAATCAATGAATATTGTAAATGCACAAACAGTAATATCTCCACATTGCAAGGTGCAATTCTGAAATTTTTTGCTTTTTCCTGCTAATCCTAGCATGATAAAGAAGATTCAAAGAGAGTGAGATGCCAGCTCCTTTCATTCAGTCAGTAGCTTCAAACATTTCTGGTATATGAAAAACATGTTTTTCAATGGCAAAAATCAATGAATATTGTAAATGCACAAACAGTAATATCTCCACATTGCACGGTGCAATTCTGAAATTTTTAGCTTTTTCCTGTTAATCCTAGCATGATAAAGAAGATTCAAAGAGAGTGAGATGCCAGCTCCTTTCATTCAGTCAGTAGCTTCAAACATTTCTGGTATATGAAAAACATGTTTTTCAATGGCAAAAATCAATGAATATTGTAAATGCACAAACAGTAATATCTCCACATTGCAAGGTGCAATTCTGAAATTTTTTGCTTTTTCCTGCTAATCCTAGCATGATAAAGAAGATTCAAAGAGAGTGAGATGCCAGCTCCTTTCATTCAGTCAGTAGCTTCAAACATTTCTGGTATATGAAAAACATGTTTTTCAATGGCAAAAATCAATGAATATTGTAAATGCACAAACAGTAATATCTCCACATTGCACGGTGCAATTCTGAAATTTTTAGCTTTTTCCTGTTAATCCTAGCATGATAAAGAAGATTCAAAGAGAGTGAGATGCCAGCTCCTTTCATTCAGTCAGTAGCTTCAAACATTTCTGGTATATGAAAAACATGTTTTTCAATGGCAAAAATCAATGAATATTGTAAATGCACAAACAGTAATATCTCCACATTGCACGGTGCAATTCTGAAATTTTTTGCTTTTTCCTGTTAATCCTAGCATGATAAAGAAGATTCAAAGAGAGTGAGATGCCAGCTCCTTTCATTCAGTCAGTAGCTTCAAACATTTCTGGAATATGAAAAACATGTTTTTCAATGGCAAAAATCAATGAATATTGTAAATGCACAAACAGTAATATCTCCACATTGCAAGGTGCAATTCTGAAATTTTTTGCTTTTTCCTGCTAATCCTAGCATGATAAAGAAGATTCAAAGAGAGTGAGATGCCAGCTCCTTTCATTCAGTCAGTAGCTTCAAACATTTCTGGTATATGAAAAACATGTTTTTCAATGGCAAAAATCAATGAATATTGTAAATGCACAAACAGTAATATCTCCACATTGCACGGTGCAATTCTGAAATTTTTAGCTTTTTCCTGTTAATCCTAGCATGATAAAGAAGATTCAAAGAGAGTGAGATGCCAGCTCCTTTCATTCAGTCATTAGCTTCAAACATTTCTGGTATATGAAAAACATGTTTTTCAATGGCAAAAATCAATGAATATTGTAAATGCACAAACAGTAATATCTCCACATTGCACGGTGCAATTCTGAAATTTTTAGCTTTTTCCTGTTAATCCTAGCATGATAAAGAAGATTCAAAGAGAGTGAGATGCCAGCTCCTTTCATTCAGTCAGTAGCTTCAAACATTTCTGGTATATGAAAAACATGTTTTTCAATGGCAAAAATCAATGAATATTGTAAATGCACAAACAGTAATATCTCCACATTGCAAGGTGCAATTCTGAAATTTTTTGCTTTTTCCTGTTAATCCTAGCATGATAAAGAAGATTCAAAGAGAGTGAGATGCCAGCTCCTTTCATTCAGTCAGTAGCTTCAAACATTTCTGGTATATGAAAAACATGTTTTTCAATGGCAAAAATCAATGAATATTGTAAATGCACAAACAGTAATATCTCCACATTGCAAGGTGCAATTCTGAAATTTTTTGCTTTTTCCTGCTAATCCTAGCATGATAAAGAAGATTCAAAGAGAGTGAGATGCCAGCTCCTTTCATTCAGTCAGTAGCTTCAAACATTTCTGGTATA
The DNA here is from genome assembly GCF_046119375.1 of Phyllobates terribilis. Taxonomy (NCBI): domain Eukaryota; kingdom Metazoa; phylum Chordata; class Amphibia; order Anura; family Dendrobatidae; genus Phyllobates; species Phyllobates terribilis. The sequence goes on from NW_027365409.1 coordinate 25,073, forward strand.
TGAAAAACATGTTTTTCAATGGCAAAAATCAATGAATATTGTAAATGCACAAACAGTAATATCTCCACATTGCACGGTGCAATTCTGAAATTTTTAGCTTTTTCCTGTTAATCCTAGCATGATGAAGATTCAAAGAGAGTGAGATGCCAGCTCCTTTCATTCAGTCAGTAGCTTCAAACATTTCTGGTATATGAAAAACATGTTTTTCAATGGCAAAAATCAATGAATATTGTAAATGCACAAACAGTAATATCTCCACATTGCAAGGTGCAATTCTGAAATTTTTTGCTTTTTCCTGCTAATCCTAGCATGATAAAGAAGATTCAAAGAGAGTGAGATGCCAGCTCCTTTCATTCAGTCAGTAGCTTCAAACATTTCTGGTATATGAAAAACATGTTTTTCAATGGCAAAAATCAATGAATATTGTAAATGCACAAACAGTAATATCTCCACATTGCACGGTGCAATTCTGAAATTTTTAGCTTTTTCCTGTTAATCCTAGCATGATAAAGAAGATTCAAAGAGAGTGAGATGCCAGCTCCTTTCATTCAGTCAGTAGCTTCAAACATTTCTGGTATATGAAAAACATGTTTTTCAATGGCAAAAATCAAAGAATATTGTAAATGCACAAACAGTAATATCTCCACATTGCAAGGTGCAATTCTGAAATTTTTTGCTTTTTCCTGTTAATCCTAGCATGATAAAGAAGATTCAAAGAGAGTGAGATGCCAGCTCCTTTCATTCAGTCAGTAGCTTCAAACATTTCTGGTATATGAAAAACATGTTTTTCAATGGCAAAAATCAATGAATATTGTAAATGCACAAACAGTAATATCTCCACATTGCAAGGTGCAATTCTGAAATTTTTTGCTTTTTCCTGCTAATCCTAGCATGATAAAGAAGATTCAAAGAGAGTGAGATGCCAGCTCCTTTCATTCAGTCAGTAGCTTCAAACATTTCTGGTATATGAAAAACATGTTTTTCAATGGCAAAAATCAATGAATATTGTAAATGCACAAACAGTAATATCTCCACATTGCACGGTGCAATTCTGAAATTTTTAGCTTTTTCCTGTTAATCCTAGCATGATAAAGAAGATTCAAAGAGAGTGAGATGCCAGCTCTTTTCATTCAGTCAGTAGCTTCAAACATTTCTGGTATATGAAAAACATGTTTTTCAATGGCAAAAATCAATGAATATTGTAAATGCACAAACAGTAATATCTCCACATTGCACGGTGCAATTCTGAAATTTTTAGCTTTTTCCTGTTAATCCTAGCATGATAAAGAAGATTCAAAGAGAGTGAGATGCCAGCTCCTTTCATTCAGTCAGTAGCTTCAAACATTTCTGGTATATGAAAAACATGTTTTTCAATGGCAAAAATCAATGAATATTGTAAATGCACAAACAGTAATATCTCCACATTGCAAGGTGCAATTCTGAAATTTTTTGCTTTTTCCTGTTAATCCTAGCATGATAAAGAAGATTCAAAGAGAGTGAGATGCCAGCTCCTTTCATTCAGTCAGTAGCTTCAAACATTTCTGGTATATGAAAAACATGTTTTTCAATGGCAAAAATCAATGAATATTGTAAATGCACAAACAGTAATATCTCCACATTGCAAGGTGCAATTCTGAAATTTTTTGCTTTTTCCTGCTAATCCTAGCATGATAAAGAAGATTCAAAGAGAGTGAGATGCCAGCTCCTTTCATTCAGTCAGTAGCTTCAAACATTTCTGGTATATGAAAAACATGTTTTTCAATGGCAAAAATCAATGAATATTGTAAATGCACAAACAGTAATATCTCCACATTGCACGGTGCAATTCTGAAATTTTTAGCTTTTTCCTGTTAATCCTAGCATGATAAAGAAGATTCAAAGAGAGTGAGATGCCAGCTCCTTTCATTCAGTCAGTAGCTTCAAACATTTCTGGTATATGAAAAACATGTTTTTCAATGGCAAAAATCAATGAATATTGTAAATGCACAAACAGTAATATCTCCACATTGCAAGGTGCAATTCTGAAATTTTTTGCTTTTTCCTGCTAATCCTAGCATGATAAAGAAGATTCAAAGAGAGTGAGATGCCAGCTCCTTTCATTCAGTCAGTAGCTTCAAACATTTCTGGTATATGAAAAACATGTTTTTCAATGGCAAAAATCAATGAATATTGTAAATGCACAAACAGTAATATCTCCACATTGCACGGTGCAATTCTGAAATTTTTAGCTTTTTCCTGTTAATCCTAGCATGATAAAGAAGATTCAAAGAGAGTGAGATGCCAGCTCCTTTCATTCAGTCAGTAGCTTCAAACATTTCTGGTATATGAAAAACATGTTTTTCAATGGCAAAAATCAATGAATATTGTAAATGCACAAACAGTAATATCTCCACATTGCACGGTGCAATTCTGAAATTTTTTGCTTTTTCCTGTTAATCCTAGCATGATAAAGAAGATTCAAAGAGAGTGAGATGCCAGCTCCTTTCATTCAGTCAGTAGCTTCAAACATTTCTGGAATATGAAAAACATGTTTTTCAATGGCAAAAATCAATGAATATTGTAAATGCACAAACAGTAATATCTCCACATTGCAAGGTGCAATTCTGAAATTTTTTGCTTTTTCCTGCTAATCCTAGCATGATAAAGAAGATTCAAAGAGAGTGAGATGCCAGCTCCTTTCATTCAGTCAGTAGCTTCAAACATTTCTGGTATATGAAAAACATGTTTTTCAATGGCAAAAATCAATGAATATTGTAAATGCACAAACAGTAATATCTCCACATTGCACGGTGCAATTCTGAAATTTTTAGCTTTTTCCTGTTAATCCTAGCATGATAAAGAAGATTCAAAGAGAGTGAGATGCCAGCTCCTTTCATTCAGTCATTAGCTTCAAACATTTCTGGTATATGAAAAACATGTTTTTCAATGGCAAAAATCAATGAATATTGTAAATGCACAAACAGTAATATCTCCACATTGCACGGTGCAATTCTGAAATTTTTAGCTTTTTCCTGTTAATCCTAGCATGATAAAGAAGATTCAAAGAGAGTGAGATGCCAGCTCCTTTCATTCAGTCAGTAGCTTCAAACATTTCTGGTATATGAAAAACATGTTTTTCAATGGCAAAAATCAATGAATATTGTAAATGCACAAACAGTAATATCTCCACATTGCAAGGTGCAATTCTGAAATTTTTTGCTTTTTCCTGTTAATCCTAGCATGATAAAGAAGATTCAAAGAGAGTGAGATGCCAGCTCCTTTCATTCAGTCAGTAGCTTCAAACATGTCTGGTATATGAAAAACATGTTTTTCAATGGCAAAAATCAATGAATATTGTAAATGCACAAACAGTAATATCTCCACATTGCAAGGTGCAATTCTGAAATTTTTTGCTTTTTCCTGCTAATCCTAGCATGATAAAGAAGATTCAAAGAGAGTGAGATGCCAGCTCCTTTCATTCAGTCAGTAGCTTCAAACATTTCTGGTATATGAAAAACATGTTTTTCAATGGCAAAAATCAATGAATATTGTAAATGCACAAACAGTAATATCTCCACATTGCACGGTGCAATTCTGAAATTTTTAGCTTTTTCCTGTTAATCCTAGCATGATAAAGAAGATTCAAAGAGAGTGAGATGCCAGCTCCTTTCATTCAGTCAGTAGCTTCAAACATTTCTGGTATATGAAAAACATGTTTTTCAATGGCAAAAATCAATGAATATTGTAAATGCACAAACAGTAATATCTCCACATTGCAAGGTGCAATTCTGAAATTTTTTGCTTTTTCCTGTTAATCCTAGCATGATAAAGAAGATTCAAAGAGAGTGAGATGCCAGCTCCTTTCATTCAGTCAGTAGCTTCAAACATTTCTGGTATATGAAAAACATGTTTTTCAATGGCAAAAATCAATGAATATTGTAAATGCACAAACAGTAATATCTCCACATTGCAAGGTGCAATTCTGAAATTTTTTGCTTTTTCCTGCTAATCCTAGCATGATAAAGAAGATTCAAAGAGAGTGAGATGCCAGCTCCTTTCATTCAGTCAGTAGCTTCAAACATTTCTGGTATATGAAAAACATGTTTTTCAATGGCAAAAATCAATGAATATTGTAAATGCACAAACAGTAATATCTCCACATTGCACGGTGCAATTCTGAAATTTTTAGCTTTTTCCTGTTAATCCTAGCATGATAAAGAAGATTCAAAGAGAGTGAGATGCCAGCTCCTTTCATTCAGTCAGTAGCTTCAAACATTTCTGGTATATGAAAAACATGTTTTTCAATGGCAAAAATCAATGAATATTGTAAATGCACAAACAGTAATATCTCCACATTGCAAGGTGCAATTCTGAAATTTTTTGCTTTTTCCTGCTAATCCTAGCATGATAAAGAAGATTCAAAGAGAGTGAGATGCCAGCTCCTTTCATTCAGTCAGTAGCTTCAAACATTTCTGGTATATGAAAAACATGTTTTTCAATGGCAAAAATCAATGAATATTGTAAATGCACAAACAGTAATATCTCCACATTGCACGGTGCAATTCTGAAATTTTTAGCTTTTTCCTGTTAATCCTAGCATGATAAAGAAGATTCAAAGAGAGTGAGATGCCAGCTCCTTTCATTCAGTCAGTAGCTTCAAACATTTCTGGTATATGAAAAACATGTTTTTCAATGGCAAAAATCAATGAATATTGTAAATGCACAAACAGTAATATCTCCACATTGCAAGGTGCAATTCTGAAATTTTTTGCTTTTTCCTGCTAATCCTAGCATGATAAAGAAGATTCAAAGAGAGTGAGATGCCAGCTCCTTTCATTCAGTCAGTAGCTTCAAACATTTCTGGTATATGAAAAACATGTTTTTCAATGGCAAAAATCAATGAATATTGTAAATGCACAAACAGTAATATCTCCACATTGCACGGTGCAATTCTGAAATTTTTAGCTTTTTCCTGTTAATCCTAGCATGATAAAGAAGATTCAAAGAGAGTGAGATGCCAGCTCCTTTCATTCAGTCATTAGCTTCAAACATTTCTGGTATATGAAAAACATGTTTTTCAATGGCAAAAATCAATGAATATTGTAAATGCACAAACAGTAATATCTCCACATTGCACGGTGCAATTCTGAAATTTTTAGCTTTTTCCTGTTAATCCTAGCATGATAAAGAAGATTCAAAGAGAGTGAGATGCCAGCTCCTTTCATTCAGTCAGTAGCTTCAAACATTTCTGGTATATGAAAAACATGTTTTTCAATGGCAAAAATCAATGAATATTGTAAATGCACAAACAGTAATATCTCCACATTGCAAGATGCAATTCTGAAATTTTTTGCTTTTTCCTGTTAATCCTAGCATGATAAAGAAGATTCAAAGAGAGTGAGATGCCAGCTCCTTTCATTCAGTCAGTAGCTTCAAACATTTCTGGTATATGAAAAACATGTTTTTCAATGGCAAAAATCAATGAATATTGTAAATGCACAAACAGTAATATCTCCACATTGCAAGGTGCAATTCTGAAATTTTTTGCTTTTTCCTGTTAATCCTAGCATGATAAAGAAGATTCAAAGAGAGTGAGATGCCAGCTCCTTTCATTCAGTCAGTAGCTTCAAACATTTCTGGTATATGAAAAGCATGTTTTTCAATGGCAAAAATCAATGAATATTGTAAATGCACAAACAGTAATATCTCCACATTGCAAGGTGCAATTCTGAAATTTTTTGCTTTTTCCTGCTAATCCTAGCATGATAAAGAAGATTCAAAGAGAGTGAGATGCCAGCTCCTTTCATTCAGTCAGTAGCTTCAAACATTTCTGGTATATGAAAAACATGTTTTTCAATGGCAAAAATCAATGAATATTGTAAATGCACAAACAGTAATATCTCCACATTGCACGGTGCAATTCTGAAATTTTTAGCTTTTTCCTGTTAATCCTAGCATGATAAAGAAGATTCAAAGAGAGTGAGATGCCAGCTCCTTTCATTCAGTCAGTAGCTTCAAACATTTCTGGTATATGAAAAACATGTTTTTCAATGGCAAAAATCAATGAATATTGTAAATGCACAAACAGTAATATCTCCACATTGCAAGGTGCAATTCTGAAATTTTTTGCTTTTTCCTGTTAATCCTAGCATGATAAAGAAGATTCAAAGAGAGTGAGATGCCAGCTCCTTTCATTCAGTCAGTAGCTTCAAACATTTCTGGTATATGAAAAACATGTTTTTCAATGGCAAAAATCAATGAATATTGTAAATGCACAAACAGTAATATCTCCACATTGCAAGGTGCAATTCTGAAATTTTTTGCTTTTTCCTGCTAATCCTAGCATGATAAAGAAGATTCAAAGAGAGTGAGATGCCAGCTCCTTTCATTCAGTCAGTAGCTTCAAACATTTCTGGTATATGAAAAACATGTTTTTCAATGGCAAAAATCAATGAATATTGTAAATGCACAAACAGTAATATCTCCACATTGCAAGGTGCAATTCTGAAATTTTTTGCTTTTTCCTGCTAATCCTAGCATGATAAAGAAGATTCAAAGAGAGTGAGATGCCAGCTCCTTTCATTCAGTCAGTAGCTTCAAACATTTCTGGTATATGAAAAACATGTTTTTCAATAGCAAAAATCAATGAATATTGTAAATGCACGAACAGTAATATCTCCACATTGCACGGTGCAATTCTGAAATTTTTAGCTTTTTCCTGTTAATCCTAGCATGATAAAGAAGATTCAAAGAGAGTGAGATGCCAGCTCCTTTCATTCAGTCAGTAGCTTCAAACATTTCTGGTATATGAAAAACATGTTTTTCAATGGCAAAAATCAATGAATATTGTAAATACACAAACAGTAATATCTCCACATTGCAAGGTGCAATTCTGAAATTTTTTGCTTTTTCCTGTTAATCCTAGCATGATAAAGAAGATTCAAAGAGAGTGAGATGCCAGCTCCTTTCATTCAGTCAGTAGCTTCAAACATTTCTGGTATATGAAAAACATGTTTTTCAATGGCAAAAATCAATGAATATTGTAAATGCACAAACAGTAATATCTCCACATTGCAAGGTGCAATTCTGAAATTTTTTGCTTTTTCCTGCTAATCCTAGCATGATAAAGAAAATTCAAAGAGAGTGAGATGCCAGCTCCTTTCATTCAGTCAGTAGCTTCAAACATTTCTGGTATATGAAAAACATGTTTTTCAATGGCAAAAATCAATGAATATTGTAAATGCACAAACAGTAATATCTCCACATTGCACGGTGCAATTCTGAAATTTTTATCTTTTTCCTGTTAATCCTAGCATGATAAAGAAGATTCAAAGAGAGTGAGATGCCAGCTCCTTTCATTCAGTCAGTAGCTTCAAACATTTCTGGTATATGAAAAACATGTTTTTCAATGGCAAAAATCAATGAATATTGTAAATGCACAAACAGTAATATCTCCACATTGCAAGGTGCAATTCTGAAATTTTTTGCTTTTTCCTGCTAATCCTAGCATGATAAAGAAGATTCAAAGAGAGTGAGATGCCAGCTCCTTTCATTCAGTCAGTAGCTTCAAACATTTCTGGTATATGAAAAACATGTTTTTCAATGGCAAAAATCAATGAATATTGTAAATGCACAAACAGTAATATCTCCACATTGCACGGTGCAATTCTGAAATTTTTAGCTTTTTCCTGTTAATCCTAGCATGATAAAGAAGATTCAAAGAGAGTGAGATGCCAGCTCCTTTCATTCAGTCATTAGCTTCAAACATTTCTGGTATATGAAAAACATGTTTTTCAATGGCAAAAATCAATGAATATTGTAAATGCACAAACAGTAATATCTCCACATTGCACGGTGCAATTCTGAAATTTTTAGCTTTTTCCTGTTAATCCTAGCATGATAAAGAAGATTCAAAGAGAGTGAGATGCCAGCTCCTTTCATTCAGTCAGTAGCTTCAAACATTTCTGGTATATGAAAAACATGTTTTTCAATGGCAAAAATCAATGAATATTGTAAATGCACAAACAGTAATATCTCCACATTGCACCGTGCAATTCTGAAATTTTTAGCTTTTTCCTGTTAATCCTAGCATGATAAAGAAGATTCAAAGAGAGTGAGATGCCAGCTCCTTTCATTCAGTCAGTAGCTTCAAACATTTCTGGTATATGAAAAACATGTTTTTCAATGGCAAAAATCAATGAATATTGTAAATGCACAAACAGTAATATCTCCACATTGCAAGGTGCAATTCTGAAATTTTTTGCTTTTTCCTGTTAATCCTAGCATGATAAAGAAGATTCAGAGAGTGAGATGCCAGCTCCTTTCATTCAGTCAGTAGCTTCAAACATTTCTGGTATATGAAAAACATGTTTTTCAATGGCAAAAATCAATGAATATTGTAAATGCACAAACAGTAATATCTCCACATTGCACGGTGCAATTCTGAAATTTTTAGCTTTTTCCTGTTAATCCTAGCATGATAAAGAAGATTCAAAGAGAGTGAGATGCCAGCTCCTTTCATTCAGTCAGTAGCTTCAAACATTTCTGGTATATGAAAAACATGTTTTTCAATGGCAAAAATCAATGAATATTGTAAATGCACAAACAGTAATATCTCCACATTGCAAGGTGCAATTCTGAAATTTTTTGCTTTTTCCTGTTAATCCTAGCATGATAAAGAAGATTCGAAGAGAGTGAGATGCCAGCTCCTTTCATTCAGTCAGTAGCTTCAAACATTTCTGGTATATGAAAAACATGTTTTTCAATGGCAAAAATCAATGAATATTGTAAATGCACAAACAGTAATATCTCCACATTGCAAGGTGCAATTCTGAAATTTTTTGCTTTTTCCTGCTAATCCTAGCATGATAAAGAAGATTCAAAGAGAGTGAGATGCCAGCTCCTTTCATTCAGTCAGTAGCTTCAAACATTTCTGGTATATGAAAAACATGTTTTTCAATGGCAAAAATCAATGAATATTGTAAATGCACAAACAGTAATATCTCCACATTGCAAGGTGCAATTCTGAAATTTTTTGCTTTTTCCTGCTAATCCTAGCATGATAAAGAAGATTCAAAGAGAGTGAGATGCCAGCTCCTTTCATTCAGTCAGTAGCTTCAAACATTTCTGGTATATGAAAAACATGTTTTTCAATGGCAAAAATCAATGAATATTGTAAATGCACAAACAGTAATATCTCCACATTGCACGGTGCAATTCTGAAATTTTTAGCTTTTTCCTGTTAATCCTAGCATGATAAAGAAGATTCAAAGAGAGTGAGATGCCAGCTCCTTTCATTCAGTCAGTAGCTTCAAACATTTCTGGTATATGAAAAACATGTTTTTCAATGGCAAAAATCAATGAATATTGTAAATGCACAAACAGTAATATCTCCACATTGCACGGTGCAATTCTGAAATTTTTTGCTTTTGCCTGTTAATCCTAGCATGATAAAGAAGATTCAAAGAGAGTGAGATGCCAGCTCCTTTCATTCAGTCAGTAGCTTCAAACATTTCTGGAATATGAAAAACATGTTTTTCAATGGCAAAAATCAATGAATATTGTAAATGCACAAACAGTAATATCTCCACATTGCAAGGTGCAATTCTGAAATTTTTTGCTTTTTCCTGCTAATCCTAGCATGATAAAGAAGATTCAAAGAGAGTGAGATGCCAGCTCCTTTCATTCAGTCAGTAGCTTCAAACATTTCTGGTATATGAAAAACATGTTTTTCAATGGCAAAAATCAATGAATATTGTAAATGCACAAACAGTAATATCTCCACATTGCACGGTGCAATTCTGAAATTTTTAGCTTTTTCCTGTTAATCCTAGCATAATAAAGAAGATTCAAAGAGAGTGAGATGCCAGCTCCTTTCATTCAGTCATTAGCTTCAAACATTTCTGGTATATGAAAAACATGTTTTTCAATGGCAAAAATCAATGAATATTGTAAATGCACAAACAGTAATATCTCCACATTGCACGGTGCAATTCTGAAATTTTTAGCTTTTTCCTGTTAATCCTAGCATGATAAAGAAGATTCAAAGAGAGTGAGATGCCAGCTCCTTTCATTCAGTCAGTAGCTTCAAACATTTCTGGTATATGAAAAACATGTTTTTCAATGGCAAAAATCAATGAATATTGTAAATGCACAAACAGTAATATCTCCACATTGCAAGGTGCAATTCTGAAATTTTTTGCTTCTTCCTGTTAATCCTAGCATGATAAAGAAGATTCAAAGAGAGTGAGATGCCAGCTCCTTTCATTCAGTCAGTAGCTTCAAACATTTCTGGTATATGAAAAACATGTTTTTCAATGGCAAAAATCAATGAATATTGTAAATGCACAAACAGTAATATCTCCACATTGCAAGGTGCAATTCTGAAATTTTTTGCTTTTTCCTGCTAATCCTAGCATGATAAAGAAGATTCAAAGAGAGTGAGATGCCAGCTCCTTTCATTCAGTCAGTAGCTTCAAACATTTCTGGTATATGAAAAACATGTTTTTCAATGGCAAAAATCAATGAATATTGTAAATGCACAAACAGTAATATCTCCACATTGCACGGTGCAATTCTGAAATTTTTAGCTTTTTCCTGTTAATCCTAGCATGATAAAGAAGATTCAAAGAGAGTGAGATGCCAGCTCCTTTCATTCAGTCAGTAGCTTCAAACATTTCTGGTATATGAAAAACATGTTTTTCAATGGCAAAAATCAATGAATATTGTAAATGCACAAACAGTAATATCTCCACATTGCAAGGTGCAATTCTGAAATTTTTTGCTTTTTCCTGTTAATCCTAGCATGATAAAGAAGATTCAAAGAGAGTGAGATGCCAGCTCCTTTCATTCAGTCAGTAGCTTCAAACATTTCTGGTATATGAAAAACATGTTTTTCAATGGCAAAAATCAATGAATATTGTAAATGCACAAACAGTAATATCTCCACATTGCAAGGTGCAATTCTGAAATTTTTTGCTTTTTCCTGCTAATCCTAGCATGATAAAGAAGATTCAAAGAGAGTGAGATGCCAGCTCCTTTCATTCAGTCAGTAGCTTCAAACATTTCTGGTATATGAAAAACATGTTTTTCAATGGCAAAAATCAATGAATATTGTAAATGCACAAACAGTAATATCTCCACATTGCAAGGTGCAATTCTGAAATTTTTAGCTTTTTCCTGTTAATCCTAGCATGATAAAGAAGATTCAAAGAGAGTGAGATGCCAGCTCCTTTCATTCAGTCAGTAGCTTCAAACATTTCTGGTATATGAAAAACATGTTTTTCAATGGCAAAAATCAATGAATATTGTAAATGCACAAACAGTAATATCTCCACATTGCAAGGTGCAATTCTGAAATTTTTTGCTTTTTCCTGCTAATCCTAGCATGATAAAGAAGATTCAAAGAGAGTGAGATGCCAGCTCCTTTCATTCAGTCAGTAGCTTCAAACATTTCTGGTATATGAAAAACATGTTTTTCAATGGCAAAAATCAATGAATATTGTAAATGCACAAACAGTAATATCTCCACATTGCACGGTGCAATTCTGAAATTTTTAGCTTTTTCCTGTTAATCCTAGCATGATAAAGAAGATTCAAAGAGAGTGAGATGCCACCTCCTTTCATTCAGTCAGTAGCTTCAAACATTTCTGGTATATGAAAAACATGTTTTTCAATGGCAAAAATCAATGAATATTGTAAATGCACAAACAGTAATATCTCCACATTGCAAGGTGCAATTCTGAAATTTTTTGCTTTTTCCTGCTAATCCTAGCATGATAAAGAAGATTCAAAGAGAGTGAGATGCCAGCTCCTTTCATTCAGTCAGTAGCTTCAAACATTTCTGGTATATGAAAAACATGTTTTTCAATGGCAAAAATCAATGAATATTGTAAATTCACAAACAGTAATATCTCCACATTGCACGGTGCAATTCTGAAATTTTTAGCTTTTTCCTGTTAATCCTAGCATGATAAAGAAGATTCAAAGAGAGTGAGATGCCAGCTCCTTTCATTCAGTCATTAGCTTCAAACATTTCTGGTATATGAAAAACATGTTTTTCAATGGCAAAAATCAATGAATATTGTAAATGCACAAACAGTAATATCTCCACATTGCACGGTGCAATTCTGAAATTTTTAGCTTTTTCCTGTTAATCCTAGCATGATAAAGAAGATTCAAAGAGAGTGAGATGCCAGCTCCTTTCATTCAGTCAGTAGCTTCAAACATTTCTGGTATATGAAAAACATGTTTTTCAATGGCAAAAATCAATGAATATTGTAAATGCACAAACAGTAATATCTCCACATTGCAAGGTGCAATTCTGAAATTTTTTGCTTTTTCCTGTTAATCCTAGCATGATAAAGAAGATTCAAAGAGAGTGAGATGCCAGCTCCTTTCATTCAGTCAGTAGCTTCAAACATTTCTGGTATATGAAAAACATGTTTTTCAATGGCAAAAATCAATGAATATTGTAAATGCACAAACAGTAATATCTCCACATTGCAAGGTGCAATTCTGAAATTTTTTGCTTTTTCCTGTTAATCCTAGCATGATAAAGAAGATTCAAAGAGAGTGAGATGCCAGCTCCTTTCATTCAGTCAGTAGCTTCAAACATTTCTGGTATATGAAAAACATGTTTTTCAATGGCAAAAATCAATGAATATTGTAAATGCACAAACAGTAATATCTCCACATTGCAAGGTGCAATTCTGAAATTTTTTGCTTTTTCCTGCTAATCCTAGCATGATAAAGAAGATTCAAAGAGACTGAGATGCCAGCTCCTTTCATTCAGTCAGTAGCTTCAAACATTTCTGGTATATGAAAAACATGTTTTTCAATGGCAAAAATCAATGAATATTGTAAATGCACAAACAGTAATATCTCCACATTGCACGGTGCAATTCTGAAATTTTTAGCTTTTTCCTGTTAATCCTAGCATGATAAAGAAGATTCAAAGAGAGTGAGATGCCAGCTCCTTTCATTCAGTCAGTAGCTTCAAACATTTCTAGTATATGAAAAACATGTTTTTCAATGGCAAAAATCAATGAATATTGTAAATGCACAAACAGTAATATCTCCACATTGCAAGGTGCAATTCTGAAATTTTTTGCTTTTTCCTGTTAATCCTAGCATGATAAAGAAGATTCAAAGAGAGTGAGATGCCAGCTCCTTTCATTCAGTCAGTAGCTTCAAACATTTCTGGTATATGAAAAACATGTTTTTCAATGGCAAAAATCAATGAATATTGTAAATGCACAAACAGTAATATCTCCACATTGCAAGGTGCAATTCTGAAATTTTTTGCTTTTTCCTGCTAATCCTAGCATGATAAAGAAGATTCAAAGAGAGTGAGATGCCAGCTCCTTTCATTCAGTCAGTAGCTTCAAACATTTCTGGTATATGAAAAACATGTTTTTCAATGGCAAAAATCAATGAATATTGTAAATGCACAAACAGTAATATCTCCACATTGCAAGGTGCAATTCTGAAATTTTTTGCTTTTTCCTGCTAATCCTAGCATGATAAAGAAGATTCAAAGAGAGTGAGATGCCAGCTCCTTTCATTCAGTCAGTAGCTTCAAACATTTCTGGTATATGAAAAACATGTTTTTCAATGGCAAAAATCAATGAATATTGTAAATGCACAAACAGTAATATCTCCACATTGCAAGGTGCAATTCTGAAATTTTTTGCTTTTTCCTGCTAATCCTAGCATGATAAAGAAGATTCAAAGAGAGTGAGATGCCAGCTCCTTTCATTCAGTCAGTAGCTTCAAACATTTCTGGTATATGAAAAACATGTTTTTCAATGGCAAAAATCAATGAATATTGTAAATGCACAAACAGTAATATCTCCACATTGCAAGGTGCAATTCTGAAATTTTTTGCTTTTTCCTGCTAATCCTAGCATGATAAAGAAGATTCAAAGAGAGTGAGATGCCAGCTCCTTTCATTCAGTCAGTAGCTTCAAACATTTCTGGTATATGAAAAACATGTTTTTCAATGGCAAAAATCAATGAATATTGTAAATGCACAAACAGTAATATCTCCACATTGCACGGTGCAATTCTGAAATTTTTTGCTTTTTCCTGTTAATCCTAGCATGATAAAGAAGATTCAAAGAGAGTGAGATGCCAGCTCCTTTCATTCAGTCAGTAGCTTCAAACATTTCTGGTATATGAAAAACATGTTTTTCAATGGCAAAAATCAATGAATATTGTAAATGCACAAACAGTAATATCTCCACATTGCACGGTGCAATTCTGAAATTTTTTGCTTTTTCCTGTTAATCCTAGCATGATAAAGAAGATTCAAAGAGAGTGAGATGCCAGCTCCTTTCATTCAGTCAGTAGCTTCAAACATTTCTGGAATATGAAAAACATGTTTTTCAATGGCAAAAATCAATGAATATTGTAAATGCACAAACAGTAATATCTCCACATTGAAAGATGCAATTCTGAAATTTTTTGCTTTTTCCTGCTAATCCTAGCATGATAAAGAAGATTCAAAGAGAGTGAGATGCCAGCTCCTTTCATTCAGTCAGTAGCTTCAAACATTTCTGGTATATGAAAAACATGTTTTTCAATGGCAAAAATCAATGAATATTGTAAATGCACAAACAGTAATATCTCCACATTGCACGGTGCAATTCTGAAATTTTTAGCTTTTTCCTGTTAATCCTAGCATGATAAAGAAGATTCAAAGAGAGTGAGATGCCAGCTCCTTTCATTCAGTCATTAGCTTCAAACATTTCTGGTATATGAAAAACATGTTTTTCAATGGCAAAAATCAATGAATATTGTAAATGCACAAACAGTAATATCTCCACATTGCAAGGTGCAATTCTGAAATTTTTTGCTTTTTCCTGTTAATCCTAGCATGATAAAGAAGATTCAAAGAGAGTGAGATGCCAGCTCCTTTCATTCAGTCAGTAGCTTCAAACATTTCTGGTATATGAAAAACATGTTTTTCAATGGCAAAAATCAATGAATATTGTAAATGCACAAACAATAATATCTCCACATTGCAAGGTGCAATTCTGAAATTTTTTGCTTTTTCCTGTTAATCCTAGCATGATAAAGAAGATTCAAAGAGAGTGAGATGCCAGCTCCTTTCATTCAGTCAGTAGCTTCAAACATTTCTGGTATATGAAAAACATGTTTTTCAATGGCAAAAATCAATGAATATTGTAAATGCACAAACAGTAATATCTCCACATTGCAAGGTGCAATTCTGAAATTTTTTGCTTTTTCCTGCTAATCCTAGCATGATAAAGAAGATTCAAAGAGAGTGAGATGCCAGCTCCTTTCATTCAGTCAGTAGCTTCAAACATTTCTGGTATATGAAAAACATGTTTTTCAATGGCAAAAATCAATGAATATTGTAAATGCACAAACAGTAATATCTCCACATTGCAAGGTGCAATTCTGAAATTTTTTGCTTTTTCCTGCTAATCCTAGCATGATAAAGAAGATTCAAAGAGAGTGAGATGCCAGCTCCTTTCATTCAGTCAGTAGCTTCAAACATTTCTGGTATATGAAAAACATGTTTTTCAATGGCAAAAATCAATGAATATTGTAAATGCACAAACAGTAATATCTCCACATTGCAAGGTGCAATTCTGAAATTTTTTGCTTTTTCCTGCTAATCCTAGCATGATAAAGAAGATTCAAAGAGAGTGAGATGCCAGCTCCTTTCATTCAGTCAGTAGCTTCAAACATTTCTGGTATATGAAAAACATGTTTTTCAATGGCAAAAATCAATGAATATTGTAAATGCACAAACAGTAATATCTCCACATTGCAAGGTGCAATTCTGAAATTTTTTGCTTTTTCCTGCTAATCCTAGCATGATAAAGAAGATTCAAAGAGAGTGAGATGCCAGCTCCTTTCATTCAGTCAGTAGCTTCAAACATTTCTGGTATATGAAAAACATGTTTTTCAATGGCAAAAATCAATGAATATTGTAAATGCACAAACAGTAATATCTCCACATTGCACGGTGCAATTCTGAAATTTTTAGCTTTTTCCTGTTAATCCTAGCATGATAAAGAAGATTCAAAGAGAGTGAGATGCCAGCTCCTTTCATTCAGTCAGTAGCTTCAAACATTTCTGGTATATGAAAAACATGTTTTTCAATGGCAAAAATCAATGAATATTGTAAATGCACAAACAGTAATATCTCCACATTGCACGGTGCAATTCTGAAATTTTTTGCTTTTTCCTGTTAATCCTAGCATGATAAAGAAGATTCAAAGAGAGTGAGATGCCAGCTCCTTTCATTCAGTCAGTAGCTTCAAACATTTCTGGAATATGAAAAACATGTTTTTCAATGGCAAAAATCAATGAATATTGTAAATGCACAAACAGTAATATCTCCACATTGCAAGGTGCAATTCTGAAATTTTTTGCTTTTTCCTGCTAATCCTAGCATGATAAAGAAGATTCAAAGAGAGTGAGATGCCAGCTCCTTTCATTCAGTCAGTAGCTTCAAACATTTCTGGTATATGAAAAACATGTTTTTCAATGGCAAAAATCAATGAATATTGTAAATGCACAAACAGTAATATCTCCACATTGCACGGTGCAATTCTGAAATTTTTAGCTTTTTCCTGTTAATCCTAGCATGATAAAGAAGATTCAAAGAGAGTGAGATGCCAGCTCCTTTCATTCAGTCATTAGCTTCAAACATTTCTGGTATATGAAAAACATGTTTTTCAATGGCAAAAATCAATGAATATTGTAAATGCACAAACAGTAATATCTCCACATTGCAAGGTGCAATTCTGAAATTTTTTGCTTTTTCCTGTTAATCCTAGCATGATAAAGAAGATTCAAAGAGAGTGAGATGCCAGCTCCTTTCATTCAGTCAGTAGCTTCAAACATTTCTGGTATATGAAAAACATGTTTTTCAATGGCAAAAATCAATGAATATTGTAAATGCACAAACAGTAATATCTCCACATTGCAAGGTGCAATTCTGAAATTTTTTGCTTTTTCCTGTTAATCCTAGCATGATAAAGAAGATTCAAAGAGAGTGAGATGCCAGCTCCTTTCATTCAGTCAGTAGCTTCAAACATTTCTGGTATATGAAAAACATGTTTTTCAATGGCAAAAATCAATGAATATTGTAAATGCACAAACAGTAATATCTCCACATTGCAAGGTGCAATTCTGAAATTTTTTGCTTTTTCCTGCTAATCCTAGCATGATAAAGAAGATTCAAAGAGAGTGAGATGCCAGCTCCTTTCATTCAGTCAGTAGCTTCAAACATTTCTGGTATATGAAAAACATGTTTTTCAATGGCAAAAATCAATGAATATTGTAAATGCACAAACAGTAATATCTCCACATTGCACGGTGCAATTCTGAAATTTTTAGCTTTTTCCTGTTAATCCTAGCATGATAAAGAAGATTCAAAGAGAGTGAGATGCCAGCTCCTTTCATTCAGTCAGTAGCTTCAAACATTTCTAGTATATGAAAAACATGTTTTTCAATGGCAAAAATCAATGAATATTGTAAATGCACAAACAGTAATATCTCCACATTGCAAGGTGCAATTCTGAAATTTTTTGCTTTTTCCTGTTAATCCTAGCATGATAAAGAAGATTCAAAGAGAGTGAGATGCCAGCTCCTTTCATTCAGTCAGTAGCTTCAAACATTTCTGGTATATGAAAAACATGTTTTTCAATGGCAAAAATCAATGAATATTGTAAATGCACAAACAGTAATATCTCCACATTGCAAGGTGCAATTCTGAAATTTTTTGCTTTTTCCTGCTAATCCTAGCATGATAAAGAAGATTCAAAGAGAGTGAGATGCCAGCTCCTTTCATTCAGTCAGTAGCTTCAAACATTTCTGGTATATGAAAAACATGTTTTTCAATGGCAAAAATCAATGAATATTGTAAATGCACAAACAGTAATATCTCCACATTGCAAGGTGCAATTCTGAAATTTTTTGCTTTTTCCTGCTAATCCTAGCATGGTAAAGAAGATTCAAAGAGAGTGAGATGCCAGCTCCTTTCATTCAGTCAGTAGCTTCAAACATTTCTGGTATATGAAAAACATGTTTTTCAATGGCAAAAATCAATGAATATTGTAAATGCACAAACAGTAATATCTCCACATTGCAAGGTGCAATTCTGAAATTTTTTGCTTTTTCCTGCTAATCCTAGCATGATAAAGAAGATTCAAAGAGAGTGAGATGCCAGCTCCTTTCATTCAGTCAGTAGCTTCAAACATTTCTGGTATATGAAAAACATGTTTTTCAATGGCAAAAATCAATGAATATTGTAAATGCACAAACAGTAATATCTCCACATTGCAAGGTGCAATTCTGAAATTTTTTGCTTTTTCCTGCTAATCCTAGCATGATAAAGAAGATTCAAAGAGAGTGAGATGCCAGCTCCTTTCATTCAGTCAGTAGCTTCAAACATTTCTGGTATATGAAAAACATGTTTTTCAATGGCAAAAATCAATGAATATTGTAAATGCACAAACAGTAATATCTCCACATTGCACGGTGCAATTCTGAAATTTTTAGCTTTTTCCTGTTAATCCTAGCATGATAAAGAAGATTCAAAGAGAGTGAGATGCCAGCTCCTTTCATTCAGTCAGTAGCTTCAAACATTTCTGGTATATGAAAAACATGTTTTTCAATGGCAAAAATCAATGAATATTGTAAATGCACAAACAGTAATATCTCCACATTGCACGGTGCAATTCTGAAATTTTTTGCTTTTTCCTGTTAATCCTAGCATGATAAAGAAGATTCAAAGAGAGTGAGATGCCAGCTCCTTTCATTCAGTCAGTAGCTTCAAACATTTCTGGAATATGAAAAACATGTTTTTCAATGGCAAAAATCAATGAATATTGTAAATGCACAAACAGTAATATCTCCACATTGCAAGGTGCAATTCTGAAATTTTTTGCTTTTTCCTGCTAATCCTAGCATGATAAAGAAGATTCAAAGAGAGTGAGATGCCAGCTCCTTTCATTCAGTCAGTAGCTTCAAACATTTCTGGTATATGAAAAACATGTTTTTCAATGGCAAAAATCAATGAATATTGTAAATGCACAAACAGTAATATCTCCACATTGCACGGTGCAATTCTGAAATTTTTAGCTTTTTCCTGTTAATCCTAGCATGATAAAGAAGATTCAAAGAGAGTGAGATGCCAGCTCCTTTCATTCAGTCATTAGCTTCAAACATTTCTGGTATATGAAAAACATGTTTTTCAATGGCAAAAATCAATGAATATTGTAAATGCACAAACAGTAATATCTCCACATTGCACGGTGCAATTCTGAAATTTTTAGCTTTTTCCTGTTAATCCTAGCATGATAAAGAAGATTCAAAGAGAGTGAGATGCCAGCTCCTTTCATTCAGTCAGTAGCTTCAAACATTTCTGGTATATGAAAAACATGTTTTTCAATGGCAAAAATCAATGAATATTGTAAATGCACAAACAGTAATATCTCCACATTGCAAGGTGCAATTCTGAAATTTTTTGCTTTTTCCTGTTAATCCTAGCATGATAAAGAAGATTGAAAGAGAGTGAGATGCCAGCTCCTTTCATTCAGTCAGTAGCTTCAAACATTTCTGGTATATGAAAAACATGTTTTTCAATGGCAAAAATCAATGAATATTGTAAATGCACAAACAGTAATATCTCCACATTGCAAGGTGCAATTCTGAAATTTTTTGCTTTTTCCTGCTAATCCTAGCATGATAAAGAAGATTCAAAGAGAGTGAGATGCCAGCTCCTTTCATTCAGTCAGTAGCTTCAAACATTTCTGGTATATGAAAAACATGTTTTTCAATGGCAAAAATCAATGAATATTGTAAATGCACAAACAGTAATATCTCCACATTGCACGGTGCAATTCTGAAATTTTTAGCTTTTTCCTGTTAATCCTAGCATGATAAAGAAGATTCAAAGAGAGTGAGATGCCAGCTCCTTTCATTCAGTCAGTAGCTTCAAACATTTCTGGTATATGAAAAACATGTTTTTCAATGGCAAAAATCAATGAATATTGTAAATGCACAAACAGTAATATCTCCACATTGCAAGGTGCAATTCTGAAATTTTTTGCTTTTTCCTGTTAATCCTAGCATGATAAAGAAGATTCAAAGAGAGTGAGATGCCAGCTCCTTTCATTCAGTCAGTAGCTTCAAACATTTCTGGTATATGAAAAACATGTTTTTCAATGGCAAAAATCAATGAATATTGTAAATGCACAAACAGTAATATCTCCACATTGCAAGGTGCAATTCTGAAATTTTTTGCTTTTTCCTGCTAATCCTAGCATGATAAAGAAGATTCAAAGAGAGTGAGATGCCAGCTCCTTTCATTCAGTCAGTAGCTTCAAACATTTCTGGTATATGAAAAACATGTTTTTCAATGGCAAAAATCAATGAATATTGTAAATGCACAAACAGTAATATCTCCACATTGCACAGTGCAATTCTGAAATTTTTAGCTTTTTCCTGTTAATCCTAGCATGATAAAGAACATTCAAAGAGAGTGAGATGCCAGCTCCTTTCATTCAGTCAGTAGCTTCAAACATTTCTGGTATATGAAAAACATGTTTTTCAATGGCAAAAATCAATGAATATTGTAAATGCACAAACAGTAATATCTCCACATTGCAAGGTGCAATTCTGAAATTTTTTGCTTTTTCCTGCTAATCCTAGCATGATAAAGAAGATTCAAAGAGAGTGAGATGCCAGCTCCTTTCATTCAGTCAGTAGCTTCAAACATTTCTGGTATATGAAAAACATGTTTTTCAATGGCAAAAATCAATGAATATTGTAAATGCACAAACAGTAATATCTCCACATTGCACGGTGCAATTCTGAAATTTTTAGCTTTTTCCTGTTAATCCTAGCATGATAAAGAAGATTCAAAGAGAGTGAGATGCCAGCTCCTTTCATTCAGTCAGTAGCTTCAAACATTTCTGGTATATGAAAAACATGTTTTTCAATGGCAAAAATCAATGAATATTGTAAATGCACAAACAGTAATATCTCCACATTGCAAGGTGCAATTCTGAATTTTTTTGCTTTTTCCTGCTAATCCTAGCATGATAAAGAAGATTCAAAGAGAGTGAGATGCCAGCTCCTTTCATTCAGTCAGTAGCTTCAAACATTTCTGGTATATGAAAAACATGTTTTTCAATGGCAAAAATCAATGAATATTGTAAATGCACAAACAGTAATATCTCCACATTGCACGGTGCAATTCTGAAATTTTTAGCTTTTTCCTGTTAATCCTAGCATGATAAAGAAGATTCAAAGAGAGTGAGATGCCAGCTCCTTTCATTCAGTCATTAGCTTCAAACATTTCTGGTATATGAAAAACATGTTTTTCAATGGCAAAAATCAATGAATATTGTAAATGCACAAACAGTAATATCTCCACATTGCACGGTGCAATTCTGAAATTTTTAGCTTTTTCCTGTTAATCCTAGCATGATAAAGAAGATTCAAAGAGAGTGAGATGCCAGCTCCTTTCATTCAGTCAGTAGCTTCAAACATTTCTGGTATATGAAAAACATGTTTTTCAATGGCAAAAATCAATGAATATTGTAAATGCACAAACAGTAATATCTCCACATTGCAAGGTGCAATTCTGAAATTTTTTGCTTTTTCCTGTTAATCCTAGCATGATAAAGAAGATTCAAAGAGAGTGAGATGCCAGCTCCTTTCATTCAGTCAGTAGCTTCAAACATTTCTGGTATATGAAAAACATGTTTTTCAATGGCAAAAATCAATGAATATTGTAAATGCACAAACAGTAATATCTCCACATTGCAAGGTGCAATTCTGAAATTTTTTGCTTTTTCCTGTTAATCCTAGCATGATAAAGAAGATTCAAAGAGAGTGAGATGCCAGCTCCTTTCATTCAGTCAGTAGCTTCAAACATTTCTGGTATATGAAAAACATGTTTTTCAATGGCAAAAATCAATGAATATTGTAAATGCACAAACAGTAATATCTCCACATTGCAAGGTGCAATTCTGAAATTTTTTGCTTTTTCCTGCTAATCCTAGCATGATAAAGAAGATTCAAAGAGAGTGAGATGCCAGCTCCTTTCATTCAGTCAGTAGCTTCAAACATTTCTGGTATATGAAAAACATGTTTTTCAATGGCAAAAATCAATGAATATTGTAAATGCACAAACAGTAATATCTCCACATTGCACGGTGCAATTCTGAAATTTTTAGCTTTTTCCTGTTAATCCTAGCATGATAAAGAAGATTCAAAGAGAGTGAGATGCCAGCTCCTTTCATTCAGTCAGTAGCTTCAAACATTTCTGGTATATGAAAAACATGTTTTTCAATGGCAAAAATCAATGAATATTGTAAATGCACAAACAGTAATATCTCCACATTGCAAGGTGCAATTCTGAAATTTTTTGCTTTTTCCTGCTAATCCTAGCATGATAAAGAAGATTCAAAGAGAGTGAGATGCCAGCTCCTTTCATTCAGTCAGTAGCTTCAAACATTTCTGGTATATGAAAAACATGTTTTTCAATGGCAAAAATCAATGAATATTGTAAATGCACAAACAGTAATATCTCCACATTGCAAGGTGCAATTCTGAAATTTTTTGCTTTTTCCTGCTAATCCTAGCATGATAAAGAAGATTCAAAGAGAGTGAGATGCCAGCTCCTTTCATTCAGTCAGTAGCTTCAAACATTTCTGGTATATGAAAAACATGTTTTTCAATGGCAAAAATCAATGAATATTGTAAATGCACAAACAGTAATATCTCCACATTGCACGGTGCAATTCTGAAATTTTTAGCTTTTTCCTGTTAATCCTAGCATGATAAAGAAGATTCAAAGAGAGTGAGATGCCAGCTCCTTTCATTCAGTCAGTAGCTTCAAACATTTCTGGTATATGAAAAACATGTTTTTCAATGGCAAAAATCAATGAATATTGTAAATGCACAAACAGTAATATCTCCACATTGCAAGGTGCAATTCTGAAATTTTTTGCTTTTTCCTGTTAATCCTAGCATGATAAAGAAGATTCAAAGAGAGTGAGATGCCAGCTCCTTTCATTCAGTCAGTAGCTTCAAACATTTCTGGTATATGAAAAACATGTTTTTCAATGGCAAAAATCAATGAATATTGTAAATGCACAAACAGTAATATCTCCACATTGCAAGGTGCAATTCTGAAATTTTTTGCTTTTTCCTGCTAATCCTAGCATGATAAAGAAAATTCAAAGAGAGTGAGATGCCAGCTCCTTTCATTCAGTCAGTAGCTTCAAACATTTCTGGTATATGAAAAACATGTTTTTCAATGGCAAAAATCAATGAATATTGTAAATGCACAAACAGTAATATCTCCACATTGCACGGTGCAATTCTGAAATTTTTATCTTTTTCCTGTTAATCCTAGCATGATAAAGAAGATTCAAAGAGAGTGAGATGCCAGCTCCTTTCATTCAGTCAGTAGCTTCAAACATTTCTGGTATATGAAAAACATGTTTTTCAATGGCAAAAATCAATGAATATTGTAAATGCACAAACAGTAATATCTCCACATTGCAAGGTGCAATTCTGAAATTTTTTGCTTTTTCCTGCTAATCCTAGCATGATAAAGAAGATTCAAAGAGAGTGAGATGCCAGCTCCTTTCATTCAGTCAGTAGCTTCAAACATTTCTGGTATATGAAAAACATGTTTTTCAATGGCAAAAATCAATGAATATTGTAAATGCACAAACAGTAATATCTCCACATTGCACGGTGCAATTCTGAAATTTTTAGCTTTTTCCTGTTAATCCTAGCATGATAAAGAAGATTCAAAGAGAGTGAGATGCCAGCTCCTTTCATTCAGTCATTAGCTTCAAACATTTCTGGTATATGAAAAACATGTTTTTCAATGGCAAAAATCAATGAATATTGTAAATGCACAAACAGTAATATCTCCACATTGCACGGTGCAATTCTGAAATTTTTAGCTTTTTCCTGTTAATCCTAGCATGATAAAGAAGATTCAAAGAGAGTGAGATGCCAGCTCCTTTCATTCAGTCAGTAGCTTCAAACATTTCTGGTATATGAAAAACATGTTTTTCAATGGCAAAAATCAATGAATATTGTAAATGCACAAACAGTAATATCTCCACATTGCACGGTGCAATTCTGAAATTTTTAGCTTTTTCCTGTTAATCCTAGCATGATAAAGAAGATTCAAAGAGAGTGAGATGCCAGCTCCTTTCATTCAGTCAGTAGCTTCAAACATTTCTGGTATATGAAAAACATGTTTTTCAATGGCAAAAATCAATGAATATTGTAAATGCACAAACAGTAATATCTCCACATTGCAAGGTGCAATTCTGAAATTTTTTGCTTTTTCCTGTTAATCCTAGCATGATAAAGAAGATTCAAAGAGAGTGAGATGCCAGCTCCTTTCATTCAGTCAGTAGCTTCAAACATTTCTGGTATATGAAAAACATGTTTTTCAATGGCAAAAATCAATGAATATTGTAAATGCACAAACAGTAATATCTCCACATTGCAAGGTGCAATTCTGAAATTTTTTGCTTTTTCCTGCTAATCCTAGCATGATAAAGAAGATTCAAAGAGAGTGAGATGCCAGCTCCTTTCATTCAGTCAGTAGCTTCAAACATTTCTGGTATATGAAAAACATGTTTTTCAATGGCAAAAATCAATGAATATTGTAAATGCACAAACAGTAATATCTCCACATTGCACGGTGCAATTCTGAAATTTTTAGCTTTTTCCTGTTAATCCTAGCATGATAAAGAAGATTCAAAGAGAGTGAGATGCCAGCTCCTTTCATTCAGTCAGTAGCTTCAAACATTTCTGGTATATGAAAAACATGTTTTTCAATGGCAAAAATCAATGAATATTGTAAATGCACAAAGAGTAATATCTCCACATTGCAAGGTGCAATTCTGAAATTTTTTGCTTTTTCCTGCTAATCCTAGCATGATAAAGAAGATTCAAAGAGAGTGAGATGCCAGCTCCTTTCATTCAGTCAGTAGCTTCAAACATTTCTGGTATATGAAAAACATGTTTTTCAATGGCAAAAATCAATGAATATTGTAAATGCACAAACAGTAATATCTCCACATTGCACGGTGCAATTCTGAAATTTTTAGCTTTTTCCTGTTAATCCTAGCATGATAAAGAAGATTCAAAGAGAGTGAGATGCCAGCTCCTTTCATTCAGTCAGTAGCTTCAAACATTTCTGGTATATGAAAAACATGTTTTTCAATGGCAAAAATCAATGAATATTGTAAATGCACAAACAGTAATATCTCCACATTGCACGGTGCAATTCTGAAATTTTTAGCTTTTTCCTGTTAATCCTAGCATGATAAAGAAGATTCAAAGAGAGTGAGATGCCAGCTCCTTTCATTCAGTCAGTAGCTTCAAACATTTCTGGAATATGAAAAACATGTTTTTCAATGGCAAAAATCAATGAATATTGTAAATGCACAAACAGTAATATCTCCACATTGCAAGGTGCAATTCTGAAATTTTTTGCTTTTTCCTGCTAATCCTAGCATGATAAAGAAGATTCAAAGAGAGTGAGATGCCAGCTCCTTTCATTCAGTCAGTAGCTTCAAACATTTCTGGTATATGAAAAACATGTTTTTCAATGGCAAAAATCAATGAATATTGTAAATGCACAAACAGTAATATCTCCACATTGCACGGTGCAATTCTGAAATTTTTAGCTTTTTCCTGTTAATCCTAGCATGATAAAGAAGATTCAAAGAGAGTGAGATGCCAGCTCCTTTCATTCAGTCATTAGCTTCAAACATTTCTGGTATATGAAAAACATGTTTTTCAATGGCAAAAATCAATGAATATTGTAAATGCACAAACAGTAATATCTCCACATTGCACGGTGCAATTCTGAAATTTTTAGCTTTTTCCTGTTAATCCTAGCATGATAAAGAAGATTCAAAGAGAGTGAGATGCCAGCTCCTTTCATTCAGTCAGTAGCTTCAAACATTTCTGGTATATGAAAAACATGTTTTTCAATGGCAAAAATCAATGAATATTGTAAATGCACAAACAGTAATATCTCCACATTGCAAGGTGCAATTCTGAAATTTTTAGCTTTTTCCTGTTAATCCTAGCATGATAAAGAAGATTCAAAGAGAGTGAGATGCCAGCTCCTTTCATTCAGTCAGTAGCTTCAAACATTTCTGGTATATGAAAAACATGTTTTTCAATGGCAAAAATCAATGAATATTGTAAATGCACAAACAGTAATATCTCCACATTGCAAGGTGCAATTCTGAAATTTTTTGCTTTTTCCTGCTAATCCTAGCATGATAAAGAAGATTCAAAGAGAGTGAGATGCCAGCTCCTTTCATTCAGTCAGTAGCTTCAAACATTTCTGGTATATGAAAAACATGTTTTTCAATGGCAAAAATCAATGAATATTGTAAATGCACAAACAGTAATATCTCCACATTGCACGGTGCAATTCTGAAATTTTTAGCTTTTTCCTGTTAATCCTAGCATGATGAAGATTCAAAGAGAGTGAGATGCCAGCTCCTTTCATTCAGTCAGTAGCTTCAAACATTTCTGGTATATGAAAAACATGTTTTTCAATGGCAAAAATCAATGAATATTGTAAATGCACAAACAGTAATATCTCCACATTGCAAGGTGCAATTCTGAAATTTTTTGCTTTTTCCTGCTAATCCTAGCATGATAAAGAAGATTCAAAGAGAGTGAGATGCCAGCTCCTTTCATTCAGTCAGTAGCTTCAAACATTTCTGGTATATGAAAAACATGTTTTTCAATGGCAAAAATCAATGAATATTGTAAATGCACAAACAGTAATATCTCCACATTGCACGGTGCAATTCTGAAATTTTTAGCTTTTTCCTGTTAATCCTAGCATGATAAAGAAGATTCAAAGAGAGTGAGATGCCAGCTCCTTTCATTCAGTCAGTAGCTTCAAACATTTCTGGTATATGAAAAACATGTTTTTCAATGGCAAAAATCAATGAATATTGTAAATGCACAAACAGTAATATCTCCACATTGCAAGGTGCAATTCTGAAATTTTTTGCTTTTTCCTGTTAATCCTAGCATGATAAAGAAGATTCAAAGAGAGTGAGATGCCAGCTCCTTTCATACAGTCAGTAGCTTCAAACATTTCTGGTATATGAAAAACATGTTTTTCAATGGCAAAAATCAATGAATATTGTAAATGCACAAACAGTAATATCTCCACATTGCAAGGTGCAATTCTGAAATTTTTTGCTTTTTCCTGCTAATCCTAGCATGATAAAGAAGATTCAAAGAGAGTGAGATGCCAGCTCCTTTCATTCAGTCAGTAGCTTCAAACATTTCTGGTATATGAAAAACATGTTTTTCAATGGCAAAAATCAATGAATATTGTAAATGCACAAACAGTAATATCTCCACATTGCACGGTGCAATTCTGAAATTTTTAGCTTTTTCCTGTTAATCCTAGCATGATAAAGAAGATTCAAAGAGAGTGAGATGCCAGCTCTTTTCATTCAGTCAGTAGCTTCAAACATTTCTGGTATATGAAAAACATGTTTTTCAATGGCAAAAATCAATGAATATTGTAAATGCACAAACAGTAATATCTCCACATTGCACGGTGCAATTCTGAAATTTTTAGCTTTTTCCTGTTAATCCTAGCATGATAAAGAAGATTCAAAGAGAGTGAGATGCCAGCTCCTTTCATTCAGTCAGTAGCTTCAAACATTTCTGGTATATGAAAAACATGTTTTTCAATGGCAAAAATCAATGAATATTGTAAATGCACAAACAGTAATATCTCCACATTGCAAGGTGCAATTCTGAAATTTTTTGCTTTTTCCTGTTAATCCTAGCATGATAAAGAAGATTCAAAGAGAGTGAGATGCCAGCTCCTTTCATTCAGTCAGTAGCTTCAAACATTTCTGGTATATGAAAAACATGTTTTTCAATGGCAAAAATCAATGAATATTGTAAATGCACAAACAGTAATATCTCCACATTGCAAGGTGCAATTCTGAAATTTTTTGCTTTTTCCTGCTAATCCTAGCATGATAAAGAAGATTCAAAGAGAGTGAGATGCCAGCTCCTTTCATTCAGTCAGTAGCTTCAAACATTTCTGGTATATGAAAAACATGTTTTTCAATGGCAAAAATCAATGAATATTGTAAATGCACAAACAGTAATATCTCCACATTGCACGGTGCAATTCTGAAATTTTTAGCTTTTTCCTGTTAATCCTAGCATGATAAAGAAGATTCAAAGAGAGTGAGATGCCAGCTCCTTTCATTCAGTCAGTAGCTTCAAACATTTCTGGTATATGAAAAACATGTTTTTCAATGGCAAAAATCAATGAATATTGTAAATGCACAAACAGTAATATCTCCACATTGCAAGGTGCAATTCTGAAATTTTTTGCTTTTTCCTGCTAATCCTAGCATGATAAAGAAGATTCAAAGAGAGTGAGATGCCAGCTCCTTTCATTCAGTCAGTAGCTTCAAACATTTCTGGTATATGAAAAACATGTTTTTCAATGGCAAAAATCAATGAATATTGTAAATGCACAAACAGTAATATCTCCACATTGCACGGTGCAATTCTGAAATTTTTAGCTTTTTCCTGTTAATCCTAGCATGATAAAGAAGATTCAAAGAGAGTGAGATGCCAGCTCCTTTCATTCAGTCAGTAGCTTCAAACATTTCTGGTATATGAAAAACATGTTTTTCAATGGCAAAAATCAATGAATATTGTAAATGCACAAACAGTAATATCTCCACATTGCACGGTGCAATTCTGAAATTTTTTGCTTTTTCCTGTTAATCCTAGCATGATAAAGAAGATTCAAAGAGAGTGAGATGCCAGCTCCTTTCATTCAGTCAGTAGCTTCAAACATTTCTGGAATATGAAAAACATGTTTTTCAATGGCAAAAATCAATGAATATTGTAAATGCACAAACAGTAATATCTCCACATTGCAAGGTGCAATTCTGAAATTTTTTGCTTTTTCCTGCTAATCCTAGCATGATAAAGAAGATTCAAAGAGAGTGAGATGCCAGCTCCTTTCATTCAGTCAGTAGCTTCAAACATTTCTGGTATATGAAAAACATGTTTTTCAATGGCAAAAATCAATGAATATTGTAAATGCACAAACAGTAATATCTCCACATTGCACGGTGCAATTCTGAAATTTTTAGCTTTTTCCTGTTAATCCTAGCA
The DNA here is from genome assembly GCF_046119375.1 of Phyllobates terribilis. Classification (NCBI taxonomy): domain Eukaryota; kingdom Metazoa; phylum Chordata; class Amphibia; order Anura; family Dendrobatidae; genus Phyllobates; species Phyllobates terribilis. The sequence continues at coordinate 54,284 of NW_027365409.1, forward strand.
TGATAAAGAAGATTCAAAGAGAGTGAGATGCCAGCTCCTTTCATTCAGTCATTAGCTTCAAACATTTCTGGTATATGAAAAACATGTTTTTCAATGGCAAAAATCAATGAATATTGTAAATGCACAAACAGTAATATCTCCACATTGCACGGTGCAATTCTGAAATTTTTAGCTTTTTCCTGTTAATCCTAGCATGATAAAGAAGATTCAAAGAGAGTGAGATGCCAGCTCCTTTCATTCAGTCAGTAGCTTCAAACATTTCTGGTATATGAAAAACATGTTTTTCAATGGCAAAAATCAATGAATATTGTAAATGCACAAACAGTAATATCTCCACATTGCAAGGTGCAATTCTGAAATTTTTTGCTTTTTCCTGTTAATCCTAGCATGATAAAGAAGATTCAAAGAGAGTGAGATGCCAGCTCCTTTCATTCAGTCAGTAGCTTCAAACATTTCTGGTATATGAAAAACATGTTTTTCAATGGCAAAAATCAATGAATATTGTAAATGCACAAACAGTAATATCTCCACATTGCAAGGTGCAATTCTGAAATTTTTTGCTTTTTCCTGCTAATCCTAGCATGATAAAGAAGATTCAAAGAGAGTGAGATGCCAGCTCCTTTCATTCAGTCAGTAGCTTCAAACATTTCTGGTATATGAAAAACATGTTTTTCAATGGCAAAAATCAATGAATATTGTAAATGCACAAACAGTAATATCTCCACATTGCACGGTGCAATTCTGAAATTTTTAGCTTTTTCCTGTTAATCCTAGCATGATAAAGAAGATTCAAAGAGAGTGAGATGCCAGCTCCTTTCATTCAGTCATTAGCTTCAAACATTTCTGGTATATGAAAAACATGTTTTTCAACGGCAAAAATCAATGAATATTGTAACTGCACAAACAGTAATATCTCCACATTGCACGGTGCAATTCTGAAATTTTTAGCTTTTTCCTGTTAATCCTAGCATGATAAAGAAGATTCAAAGAGAGTGAGATGCCAGCTCCTTTCATTCAGTCAGTAGCTTCAAACATTTCTGGTATATGAAAAACATGTTTTTCAATGGCAAAAATCAATGAATATTGTAAATGCACAAACAGTAATATCTCCACATTGCAAGGTGCAATTCTGAAATTTTTTGCTTTTTCCTGTTAATCCTAGCATGATAAAGAAGATTCAAAGAGAGTGAGATGCCAGCTCCTTTCATTCAGTCAGTAGCTTCAAACATTTCTGGTATATGAAAAACATGTTTTTCAATGGCAAAAATCAATGAATATTGTAAATGCACAAACAGTAATATCTCCACATTGCAAGGTGCAATTCTGAAATTTTTTGCTTTTTCCTGCTAATCCTAGCATGATAAAGAAGATTCAAAGAGAGTGAGATGCCAGCTCCTTTCATTCAGTCAGTAGCTTCAAACATTTCTGGTTTATGAAAAACATGTTTTTCAATGGCAAAAATCAATGAATATTGTAAATGCACAAACAGTAATATCTCCACATTGCAAGGTGCAATTCTGAAATTTTTAGCTTTTTCCTGTTAATCCTAGCATGATAAAGAAGATTCAAAGAGAGTGAGATGCCAGCTCCTTTCATTCAGTCAGTAGCTTCAAACATTTCTGGTATATGAAAAACATGTTTTTCAATGGCAAAAATCAATGAATATTGTAAATGCACAAACAGTAATATCTCCACATTGCAAGGTGCAATTCTGAAATTTTTTGCTTTTTCCTGCTAATCCTAGCATGATAAAGAAGATTCAAAGAGAGTGAGATGCCAGCTCCTTTCATTCAGTCAGTAGCTTCAAACATTTCTGGTATATGAAAAACATGTTTTTCAATGGCAAAAATCAATGAATATTGTAAATGCACAAACAGTAATATCTCCACATTGCACGGTGCAATTCTGAAATTTTTAGCTTTTTCCTGTTAATCCTAGCATGATAAAGAAGATTCAAAGAGAGTGAGATGCCAGCTCCTTTCATTCAGTCAGTAGCTTCAAACATTTCTGGTATATGAAAAACATGTTTTTCAATGGCAAAAATCAATGAATATTGTAAATGCACAAACAGTAATATCTCCACATTGCAAGGTGCAATTCTGAAATTTTTTGCTTTTTCCTGTTAATCCTAGCATGATAAAGAAGATTCAAAGAGAGTGAGATGCCAGCTCCTTTCATTCAGTCAGTAGCTTCAAACATTTCTGGTATATGAAAAACATGTTTTTCAATGGCAAAAATCAATGAATATTGTAAATGCACAAACAGTAATATCTCCACATTGCAAGGTGCAATTCTGAAATTTTTTGCTTTTTCCTGCTAATCCTAGCATGATAAAGAAGATTCAAAGAGAGTGAGATGCCAGCTCCTTTCATTCAGTCAGTAGCTTCAAACATTTCTGGTATATGAAAAACATGTTTTTCAATGGCAAAAATCAATGAATATTGTAAATGCACAAACAGTAATATCTCCACATTGCACGGTGCAATTCTGAAATTTTTAGCTTTTTCCTGTTAATCCTAGCATGATAAAGAAGATTCAAAGAGAGTGAGATGCCAGCTCCTTTCATTCAGTCAGTAGCTTCAAACATTTCTGGTATATGAAAAACATGTTTTTCAATGGCAAAAATCAATGAATATTGTAAATGCACAAACAGTAATATCTCCACATTGCAAGGTGCAATTCTGAAATTTTTTGCTTTTTCCTGTTAATCCTAGCATGATAAAGAAGATTCAAAGAGAGTGAGATGCCAGCTCCTTTCATTCAGTCAGTAGCTTCAAACATTTCTGGTATATGAAAAACATGTTTTTCAATGGCAAAAATCAATGAATATTGTAAATGCACAAACAGTAATATCTCCACATTGCAAGGTGCAATTCTGAAATTTTTTGCTTTTTCCTGCTAATCCTAGCATGATAAAGAAGATTCAAAGAGAGTGAGATGCCAGCTCCTTTCATTCAGTCAGTAGCTTCAAACATTTCTGGTATATGAAAAACATGTTTTTCAATGGCAAAAATCAATGAATATTGTAAATGCACAAACAGTAATATCTCCACATTGCACGGTGCAATTCTGAAATTTTTAGCTTTTTCCTGTTAATCCTAGCATGATAAAGAAGATTTAAAGAGAGTGAGATGCCAGCTCCTTTCATTCAGTCAGTAGCTTCAAACATTTCTGGTATATGAAAAACATGTTTTTCAATGGCAAAAATCAATGAATATTGTAAATGCACAAACAGTAATATCTCCACATTGCAAGGTGCAATTCTGAAATTTTTTGCTTTTTCCTGCTAATCCTAGCATGATAAAGAAGATTCAAAGAGAGTGAGATGCCAGCTCCTTTCATTCAGTCAGTAGCTTCAAACATTTCTGGTATATGAAAAACATGTTTTTCAATGGCAAAAATCAATGAATATTGTAAATGCACAAACAGTAATATCTCCACATTGCACGGTGCAATTCTGAAATTTTTAGCTTTTTCCTGTTAATCCTAGCATGATAAAGAAGATTCAAAGAGAGTGAGATGCCAGCTCCTTTCATTCAGTCATTAGCTTCAAACATTTCTGGTATATGAAAAACATGTTTTTCAATGGCAAAAATCAATGAATATTGTAAATGCACAAACAGTAATATCTCCACATTGCACGGTGCAATTCTGAAATTTTTAGCTTTTTCCTGTTAATCCTAGCATGATAAAGAAGATTCAAAGAGAGTGAGATGCCAGCTCCTTTCATTCAGTCAGTAGCTTCAAACATTTCTGGTATATGAAAAACATGTTTTTCAATGGCAAAAATCAATGAATATTGTAAATGCACAAACAGTAATATCTCCACATTGCAAGGTGCAATTCTGAAATTTTTTGCTTTTTCCTGTTAATCCTAGCATGATAAAGAAGATTCAAAGAGAGTGAGATGCCAGCTCCTTTCATTCAGTCAGTAGCTTCAAACATTTCTGGTATATGAAAAACATGTTTTTCAATGGCAAAAATCAATGAATATTGTAAATGCACAAACAGTAATATCTCCACATTGCAAGGTGCAATTCTGAAATTTTTTGCTTTTTCCTGCTAATCCTAGCATGATAAAGAAGATTCAAAGAGAGTGAGATGCCAGCTCCTTTCATTCAGTCAGTAGCTTCAAACATTTCTGGTATATGAAAAACATGTTTTTCAATGGCAAAAATCAATGAATATTGTAAATGCACAAACAGTAATATCTCCACATTGCAAGGTGCAATTCTGAAATTTTTTGCTTTTTCCTGTTAATCCTAGCATGATAAAGAAGATTCAAAGAGAGTGAGATGCCAGCTCCTTTCATTCAGTCAGTAGCTTCAAACATTTCTGGTATATGAAAAACATGTTTTTCAATGGCAAAAATCAATGAATATTGTAAATGCACAAACAGTAATATCTCCACATTGCAAGGTGCAATTCTGAAATTTTTTGCTTTTTCCTGCTAATCCTAGCATGATAAAGAAGATTCAAAGAGAGTGAGATGCCAGCTCCTTTCATTCAGTCAGTAGCTTCAAACATTTCTGGTATATGAAAAACATGTTTTTCAATGGCAAAAATCAATGAATATTGTAAATGCACAAACAGTAATATCTCCACATTGCACGGTGCAATTCTGAAATTTTTAGCTTTTTCCTGTTAATCCTAGCATGATAAAGAAGATTCAAAGAGAGTGAGATGCCAGCTCCTTTCATTCAGTCAGTAGCTTCAAACATTTCTGGTATATGAAAAACATGTTTTTCAATGGCAAAAATCAATGAATATTGTAAATGCACAAACAGTAATATCTCCACATTGCAAGGTGCAATTCTGAAATTTTTTGCTTTTTCCTGCTAATCCTAGCATGATAAAGAAGATTCAAAGAGAGTGAGATGCCAGCTCCTTTCATTCAGTCAGTAGCTTCAAACATTTCTGGTATATGAAAAACATGTTTTTCAATGGCAAAAATCAATGAATATTGTAAATGCACAAACAGTAATATCTCCACATTGCACGGTGCAATTCTGAAATTTTTAGCTTTTTCCTGTTAATCCTAGCATGATAAAGAAGATTCAAAGAGAGTGAGATGCCAGCTCCTTTCATTCAGTCAGTAGCTTCAAACATTTCTGGTATATGAAAAACATGTTTTTCAATGGCAAAAATCAATGAATATTGTAAATGCACAAACAGTAATATCTCCACATTGCACGGTGCAATTCTGAAATATTTAGCTTTTTCCTGTTAATCCTAGCATGATAAAGAAGATTCAAAGAGAGTGAGATGCCAGCTCCTTTCATTCAGTCAGTAGCTTCAAACATTTCTGGTATATGAAAAACATGTTTTTCAATGGCAAAAATCAATGAATATTGTAAATGCACAAACAGTAATATCTCCACATTGCAAGGTGCAATTCTGAAATTTTTTGCTTTTTCCTGCTAATCCTAGCATGATAAAGAAGATTCAAAGAGAGTGAGATGCCAGCTCCTTTCATTCAGTCAGTAGCTTCAAACATTTCTGGTATATGAAAAACATGTTTTTCAATGGCAAAAATCAATGAATATTGTAAATGCACAAACAGTAATATCTCCACATTGCACGGTGCAATTCTGAAATTTTTAGCTTTTTCCTGTTAATCCTAGCATGATAAAGAAGATTCAAAGAGAGTGAGATGCCAGCTCCTTTCATTCAGTCATTAGCTTCAAACATTTCTGGTATATGAAAAACATGTTTTTCAATGGCAAAAATCAATGAATATTGTAAATGCACAAACAGTAATATCTCCACATTGCAAGGTGCAATTCTGAAATTTTTTGCTTTTTCCTGCTAATCCTAGCATGATAAAGAAGATTCAAAGAGAGTGAGATGCCAGCTCCTTTCATTCAGTCAGTAGCTTCAAACATTTCTGGTATATGAAAAACATGTTTTTCAATGGCAAAAATCAATGAATATTGTAAATGCACAAACAGTAATATCTCCACATTGCACGGTGCAATTCTGAAATTTTTAGCTTTTTCCTGTTAATCCTAGCATGATAAAGAAGATTCAAAGAGAGTGAGATGCCAGCTCCTTTCATTCAGTCATTAGCTTCAAACATTTCTGGTATATGAAAAACATGTTTTTCAATGGCAAAAATCAATGAATATTGTAAATGCACAAACAGTAATATCTCCACATTGCACGGTGCAATTCTGAAATTTTTAGCTTTTTCCTGTTAATCCTAGCATGATAAAGAAGATTCAAAGAGAGAGAGATGCCAGCTCCTTTCATTCAGTCAGTAGCTTCAAACATTTCTGGTATATGAAAAACATGTTTTTCAATGGCAAAAATCAATGAATATTGTAAATGCACAAACAGTAATATCTCCACATTGCAAGGTGCAATTCTGAAATTTTTTGCTTTTTCCTGTTAATCCTAGCATGATAAAGAAGATTCAAAGAGAGTGAGATGCCAGCTCCTTTCATTCAGTCAGTAGCTTCAAACATTTCTGGTATATGAAAAACATGTTTTTCAATGGCAAAAATCAATGAATATTGTAAATGCACAAACAGTAATATCTCCACATTGCAAGGTGCAATTCTGAAATTTTTTGCTTTTTCCTGCTAATCCTAGCATGATAAAGAAGATTCAAAGAGAGTGAGATGCCAGCTCCTTTCATTCAGTCAGTAGCTTCAAACATTTCTGGTATATGAAAAACATGTTTTTCAATGGCAAAAATCAATGAATATTGTAAATGCACAAACAGTAATATCTCCACATTGCAAGGTGCAATTCTGAAATTTTTTGCTTTTTCCTGCTAATCCTAGCATGATAAAGAAGATTCAAAGAGAGTGAGATGCCAGCTCCTTTCATTCAGTCAGTAGCTTCAAACATTTCTGGTATATGAAAAACATGTTTTTCAATGGCAAAAATCAATGAATATTGTAAATGCACAAACAGTAATATCTCCACATTGCAAGGTGCAATTCTGAAATTTTTTGCTTTTTCCTGCTAATCCTAGCATGATAAAGAAGATTCAAAGAGAGTGAGATGCCAGCTCCTTTCATTCAGTCAGTAGCTTCAAACATTTCTGGTATATGAAAAACATGTTTTTCAATGGCAAAAATCAATGAATATTGTAAATGCACAAACAGTAATATCTCCACATTGCACGGTGCAATTCTGAAATTTTTAGCTTTTTCCTGTTAATCCTAGCATGATAAAGAAGATTCAAAGAGAGTGAGATGCCAGCTCCTTTCATTCAGTCAGTAGCTTCAAACATTTCTGGTATATGAAAAACATGTTTTTCAATGGCAAAAATCAATGAATATTGTAAATGCACAAACAGTAATATCTCCACATTGCAAGGTGCAATTCTGAAATTTTTTGCTTTTTCCTGCTAATCCTAGCATGATAAAGAAGATTCAAAGAGAGTGAGATGCCAGCTCCTTTCATTCAGTCAGTAGCTTCAAACATTTCTGGTATATGAAAAACATGTTTTTCAATGGCAAAAATCAATGAATATTGTAAATGCACAAACAGTAATATCTCCACATTGCACGGTGCAATTCTGAAATTTTTAGCTTTTTCCTGTTAATCCTAGCATGATAAAGAAGATTCAAAGAGAGTGAGATGCCAGCTCCTTTCATTCAGTCATTAGCTTCAAACATTTCTGGTATATGAAAAACATGTTTTTCAATGGCAAAAATCAATGAATATTGTAAATGCAGAAACAGTAATATCTCCACATTGCACGGTGCAATTCTGAAATTTTTAGCTTTTTCCTGTTAATCCTAGCATGATAAAGAAGATTCAAAGAGAGTGAGATGCCAGCTCCTTTCATTCAGTCATTAGCTTCAAACATTTCTGGTATATGAAAAACATGTTTTTCAATGGCAAAAATCAATGAATATTGTAAATGCACAAACAGTAATATCTCCACATTGCAAGGTGCAATTCTGAAATTTTTTGCTTTTTCCTGTTAATCCTAGCATGATAAAGAAGATTCAAAGAGAGTGAGATGCCAGCTCCTTTCATTCAGTCAGTAGCTTCAAACATTTCTGGTATATGAAAAACATGTTTTTCAATGGCAAAAATCAATGAATATTGTAAATGCACAAACAGTAATATCTCCACATTGCACGGTGCAATTCTGAAATTTTTAGCTTTTTCCTGTTAATCCTAGCATGATAAAGAAGATTCAAAGAGAGTGAGATGCCAGCTCCTTTCATTCAGTCATTAGCTTCAAACATTTCTGGTATATGAAAAACATGTTTTTCAATGGCAAAAATCAATGAATATTGTAAATGCACAAACAGTAATATCTCCACATTGCACGGTGCAATTCTGAAATTTTTAGCTTTTTCCTGTTAATCCTAGCATGATAAAGAAGATTCAAAGAGAGTGAGATGCCAGCTCCTTTCATTCAGTCAGTAGCTTCAAACATTTCTGGTATATGAAAAACATGTTTTTCAATGGCAAAAATCAATGAATATTGTAAATGCACAAACAGTAATATCTCCACATTGCACGGTGCAATTCTGAAATTTTTAGCTTTTTCCTGTTAATCCTAGCATGATAAAGAAGATTCAAAGAGAGTGAGATGCCAGCTCCTTTCATTCAGTCAGTAGCTTCAAACATTTCTGGTATATGAAAAACATGTTTTTCAATGGCAAAAATCAATGAATATTGTAAATGCACAAACAGTAATATCTCCACATTGCAAGGTGCAATTCTGAAATTTTTTGCTTTTTCCTGCTAATCCTAGCATGATAAAGAAGATTCAAAGAGAGTGAGATGCCAGCTCCTTTCATTCAGTCAGTAGCTTCAAACATTTCTGGTATATGAAAAACATGTTTTTCAATGGCAAAAATCAATGAATATTGTAAATGCACAAACAGTAATATCTCCACATTGCACGGTGCAATTCTGAAATTTTTAGCTTTTTCCTGTTAATCCTAGCATGATAAAGAAGATTCAAAGAGAGTGAGATGCCAGCTCCTTTCATTCAGTCAGTAGCTTCAAACATTTCTGGTATATGAAAAACATGTTTTTCAATGGCAAAAATCAATGAATATTGTAAATGCACAAACAGTAATATCTCCACATTGCAAGGTGCAATTCTGAAATTTTTTGCTTTTTCCTGCTAATCCTAGCATGATAAAGAAGATTCAAAGAGAGTGAGATGCCAGCTCCTTTCATTCAGTCAGTAGCTTCAAACATTTCTGGTATATGAAAAACATGTTTTTCAATGGCAAAAATCAATGAATATTGTAAATGCACAAACAGTAATATCTCCACATTGCACGGTGCAATTCTGAAATTTTTAGCTTTTTCCTGTTAATCCTAGCATGATAAAGAAGATTCAAAGAGAGTGAGATGCCAGCTCCTTTCATTCAGTCAGTAGCTTCAAACATTTCTGGTATATGAAAAACATGTTTTTCAATGGCAAAAATCAATGAATATTGTAAATGCACAAACAGTAATATCTCCACATTGCACGGTGCAATTCTGAAATTTTTTGCTTTTTCCTGTTAATCCTAGCATGATAAAGAAGATTCAAAGAGAGTGAGATGCCAGCTCCTTTCATTCAATCAGTAGCTTCAAACATTTCTGGAATATGAAAAACATGTTTTTCAATGGCAAAAATCAATGAATATTGTAAATGCACAAACAGTAATATCTCCACATTGCAAGGTGCAATTCTGAAATTTTTTGCTTTTTCCTGCTAATCCTAGCATGATAAAGAAGATTCAAAGAGAGTGAGATGCCAGCTCCTTTCATTCAGTCAGTAGCTTCAAACATTTCTGGTATATGAAAAACATGTTTTTCAATGGCAAAAATCAATGAATATTGTAAATGCACAAACAGTAATATCTCCACATTGCAAGGTGCAATTCTGAAATTTTTTGCTTTTTCCTGTTAATCCTAGCATGATAAAGAAGATTCAAAGAGAGTGAGATGCCAGCTCCTTTCATTCAGTCAGTAGCTTCAAACATTTCTGGTATATGAAAAACATGTTTTTCAATGGCAAAAATCAATGAATATTGTAAATGCACAAACAGTAATATCTCCACATTGCAAGGTGCAATTCTGAAATTTTTTGCTTTTTCCTGTTAATCCTAGCATGATAAAGAAGATTGAAAGAGAGTGAGATGCCAGCTCCTTTCATTCAGTCAGTAGCTTCAAACATTTCTGGTATATGAAAAACATGTTTTTCAATGGCAAAAATCAATGAATATTGTAAATGCACAAACAGTAATATCTCCACATTGCAAGGTGCAATTCTGAAATTTTTTGCTTTTTCCTGCTAATCCTAGCATGATAAAGAAGATTCAAAGAGAGTGAGATGCCAGCTCCTTTCATTCAGTCAGTAGCTTCAAACATTTCTGGTATATGAAAAACATGTTTTTCAATGGCAAAAATCAATGAATATTGTAAATGCACAAACAGTAATATCTCCACATTGCACGGTGCAATTCTGAAATTTTTAGCTTTTTCCTGTTAATCCTAGCATGATAAAGAAGATTCAAAGAGAGTGAGATGCCAGCTCCTTTCATTCAGTCAGTAGCTTCAAACATTTCTGGTATATGAAAAACATGTTTTTCAATGGCAAAAATCAATGAATATTGTAAATGCACAAACAGTAATATCTCCACATTGCAAGGTGCAATTCTGAAATTTTTTGCTTTTTCCTGTTAATCCTAGCATGATAAAGAAGATTCAAAGAGAGTGAGATGCCAGCTCCTTTCATTCAGTCAGTAGCTTCAAACATTTCTGGTATATGAAAAACATGTTTTTCAATGGCAAAAATCAATGAATATTGTAAATGCACAAACAGTAATATCTCCACATTGCAAGGTGCAATTCTGAAATTTTTTGCTTTTTCCTGCTAATCCTAGCATGATAAAGAAGATTCAAAGAGAGTGAGATGCCAGCTCCTTTCATTCAGTCAGTAGCTTCAAACATTTCTGGTATATGAAAAACATGTTTTTCAATGGCAAAAATCAATGAATATTGTAAATGCACAAACAGTAATATCTCCACATTGCACGGTGCAATTCTGAAATTTTTAGCTTTTTCCTGTTAATCCTAGCATGATAAAGAAGATTCAAAGAGAGTGAGATGCCAGCTCCTTTCATTCAGTCAGTAGCTTCAAACATTTCTGGTATATGAAAAACATGTTTTTCAATGGCAAAAATCAATGAATATTGTAAATGCACAAACAGTAATATCTCCACATTGCAAGGTGCAATTCTGAAATTTTTTGCTTTTTCCTGCTAATCCTAGCATGATAAAGAAGATTCAAAGAGAGTGAGATGCCAGCTCCTTTCATTCAGTCAGTAGCTTCAAACATTTCTGGTATATGAAAAACATGTTTTTCAATGGCAAAAATCAATGAATATTGTAAATGCACAAACAGTAATATCTCCACATTGCACGGTGCAATTCTGAAATTTTTAGCTTTTTCCTGTTAATCCTAGCATGATAAAGAAGATTCAAAGAGAGTGAGATGCCAGCTCCTTTCATTCAGTCAGTAGCTTCAAACATTTCTGGTATATGAAAAACATGTTTTTCAATGGCAAAAATCAATGAATATTGTAAATGCACAAACAGTAATATCTCCACATTGCAAGGTGCAATTCTGAAATTTTTTGCTTTTTCCTGCTAATCCTAGCATGATAAAGAAGATTCAAAGAGAGTGAGATGCCAGCTCCTTTCATTCAGTCAGTAGCTTCAAACATTTCTGGTATATGAAAAACATGTTTTTCAATGGCAAAAATCAATGAATATTGTAAATGCACAAACAGTAATATCTCCACATTGCACGGTGCAATTCTGAAATTTTTAGCTTTTTCCTGTTAATCCTAGCATGATAAAGAAGATTCAAAGAGAGTGAGATGCCAGCTCCTTTCATTCAGTCATTAGCTTCAAACATTTCTGGTATATGAAAAACATGTTTTTCAATGGCAAAAATCAATGAATATTGTAAATGCACAAACAGTAATATCTCCACATTGCACGGTGCAATTCTGAAATTTTTAGCTTTTTCCTGTTAATCCTAGCATGATAAAGAAGATTCAAAGAGAGTGAGATGCCAGCTCCTTTCATTCAGTCAGTAGCTTCAAACATTTCTGGTATATGAAAAACATGTTTTTCAATGGCAAAAATCAATGAATATTGTAAATGCACAAACAGTAATATCTCCACATTGCAAGGTGCAATTCTGAAATTTTTTGCTTTTTCCTGTTAATCCTAGCATGATAAAGAAGATTCAAAGAGAGTGAGATGCCAGCTCCTTTCATTCAGTCAGTAGCTTCAAACATTTCTGGTATATGAAAAACATGTTTTTCAATGGCAAAAATCAATGAATATTGTAAATGCACAAACAGTAATATCTCCACATTGCAAGGTGCAATTCTGATATTTTTTGCTTTTTCCTGTTAATCCTAGCATGATAAAGAAGATTCAAAGAGAGTGAGATGCCAGCTCCTTTCATTCAGTCAGTAGCTTCAAACATTTCTGGTATATGAAAAACATGTTTTTCAATGGCAAAAATCAATGAATATTGTAAATGCACAAACACTAATATCTCCACATTGCAAGGTGCAATTCTGAAATTTTTTGCTTTTTCCTGCTAATCCTAGCATGATAAAGAAGATTCAAAGAGAGTGAGATGCCAGCTCCTTTCATTCAGTCAGTAGCTTCAAACATTTCTGGTATATGAAAAACATGTTTTTCAATGGCAAAAATCAATGAATATTGTAAATGCACAAACAGTAATATCTCCACATTGCACGGTGCAATTCTGAAATTTTTAGCTTTTTCCTGTTAATCCTAGCATGATAAAGAAGATTCAAAGAGAGTGAGATGCCAGCTCCTTTCATTCAGTCAGTAGCTTCAAACATTTCTGGTATATGAAAAACATGTTTTTCAATGGCAAAAATCAATGAATATTGTAAATGCACAAACAGTAATATCTCCACATTGCAAGGTGCAATTCTGAAATTTTTTGCTTTTTCCTGTTAATCCTAGCATGATAAAGAAGATTCAAAGAGAGTGAGATGCCAGCTCCTTTCATTCAGTCAGTAGCTTCAAACATTTCTGGTATATGAAAAACATGTTTTTCAATGGCAAAAATCAATGAATATTGTAAATGCACAAACAGTAATATCTCCACATTGCACGGTGCAATTCTGAAATTTTTAGCTTTTTCCTGTTAATCCTAGCATGATAAAGAAGATTCAAAGAGAGTGAGATGCCAGCTCCTTTCATTCAGTCAGTAGCTTCAAACATTTCTGGTATATGAAAAACATGTTTTTCAATGGCAAAAATCAATGAATATTGTAAATGCACAAACAGTAATATCTCCACATTGCAAGGTGCAATTCTGAAATTTTTTGCTTTTTCCTGCTAATCCTAGCATGATAAAGAAGATTCAAAGAGAGTGAGATGCCAGCTCCTTTCATTCAGTCAGTAGCTTCAAACATTTCTGGTATATGAAAAACATGTTTTTCAATGGCAAAAATCAATGAATATTGTAAATGCACAAACAGTAATATCTCCACATTGCACGGTGCAATTCTGAAATTTTTAGCTTTTTCCTGTTAATCCTAGCATGATAAAGAAGATTCAAAGAGAGTGAGATGCCAGCTCCTTTCATTCAGTCAGTAGCTTCAAACATTTATGGTATATGAAAAACATGTTTTTCAATGGCAAAAATCAATGAATATTGTAAATGCACAAACAGTAATATCTCCACATTGCACGGTGCAATTCTGAAATTTTTTGCTTTTTCCTGTTAATCCTAGCATGATAAAGAAGATTCAAAGAGAGTGAGATGCCAGCTCCTTTCATTCAGTCAGTAGCTTCAAACATTTCTGGAATATGAAAAACATGTTTTTCAATGGCAAAAATCAATGAATATTGTAAATGCACAAACAGTAATATCTCCACATTGCAAGGTGCAATTCTGAAATTTTTTGCTTTTTCCTGCTAATCCTAGCATGATAAAGAAGATTCAAAGAGAGTGAGATGCCAGCTCCTTTCATTCAGTCAGTAGCTTCAAACATTTCTGGTATATGAAAAACATGTTTTTCAATGGCAAAAATCAATGAATATTGTAAATGCACAAACAGTAATATCTCCACATTGCACGGTGCAATTCTGAAATTTTTAGCTTTTTCCTGTTAATCCTAGCATGATAAAGAAGATTCAAAGAGAGTGAGATGCCAGCTCCTTTCATTCAGTCATTAGCTTCAAACATTTCTGGTATATGAAAAACATGTTTTTCAATGGCAAAAATCAATGAATATTGTAAATGCACAAACAGTAATATCTCCACATTGCACGGTGCAATTCTGAAATTTTTAGCTTTTTCCTGTTAATCCTAGCATGATAAAGAAGATTCAAAGAGAGTGAGATGCCAGCTCCTTTCATTCAGTCAGTAGCTTCAAACATTTCTGGTATATGAAAAACATGTTTTTCAATGGCAAAAATCAATGAATATTGTAAATGCACAAACAGTAATATCTCCACATTGCAAGGTGCAATTCTGAAATTTTTAGCTTTTTCCTGTTAATCCTAGCATGATAAAGAAGATTCAAAGAGAGTGAGATGCCAGCTCCTTTCATTCAGTCAGTAGCTTCAAACATTTCTGGTATATGAAAAACATGTTTTTCAATGGCAAAAATCAATGAATATTGTAAATGCACAAACAGTAATATCTCCACATTGCAAGGTGCAATTCTGAAATTTTTTGCTTTTTCCTGCTAATCCTAGCATGATAAAGAAGATTCAAAGAGAGTGAGATGCCAGCTCCTTTCATTCAGTCAGTAGCTTCAAACATTTCTGGTATATGAAAAACATGTTTTTCAATGGCAAAAATCAATGAATATTGTAAATGCACAAACAGTAATATCTCCACATTGCACGGTGCAATTCTGAAATTTTTAGCTTTTTCCTGTTAATCCTAGCATGATGAAGATTCAAAGAGAGTGAGATGCCAGCTCCTTTCATTCAGTCAGTAGCTTCAAACATTTCTGGTATATGAAAAACATGTTTTTCAATGGCAAAAATCAATGAATATTGTAAATGCACAAACAGTAATATCTCCACATTGCAAGGTGCAATTCTGAAATTTTTTGCTTTTTCCTGCTAATCCTAGCATGATAAAGAAGATTCAAAGAGAGTGAGATGCCAGCTCCTTTCATTCAGTCAGTAGCTTCAAACATTTCTGGTATATGAAAAACATGTTTTTCAATGGCAAAAATCAATGAATATTGTAAATGCACAAACAGTAATATCTCCACATTGCACGGTGCAATTCTGAAATTTTTAGCTTTTTCCTGTTAATCCTAGCATGATAAAGAAGATTCAAAGAGAGTGAGATGCCAGCTCCTTTCATTCAGTCAGTAGCTTCAAACATTTCTGGTATATGAAAAACATGTTTTTCAATGGCAAAAATCAATGAATATTGTAAATGCACAAACAGTAATATCTCCACATTGCAAGGTGCAATTCTGAAATTTTTTGCTTTTTCCTGTTAATCCTAGCATGATAAAGAAGATTCAAAGAGAGTGAGATGCCAGCTCCTTTCATACAGTCAGTAGCTTCAAACATTTCTGGTATATGAAAAACATGTTTTTCAATGGCAAAAATCAATGAATATTGTAAATGCACAAACAGTAATATCTCCACATTGCAAGGTGCAATTCTGAAATTTTTTGCTTTTTCCTGCTAATCCTAGCATGATAAAGAAGATTCAAAGAGAGTGAGATGCCAGCTCCTTTCATTCAGTCAGTAGCTTCAAACATTTCTGGTATATGAAAAACATGTTTTTCAATGGCAAAAATCAATGAATATTGTAAATGCACAAACAGTAATATCTCCACATTGCACGGTGCAATTCTGAAATTTTTAGCTTTTTCCTGTTAATCCTAGCATGATAAAGAAGATTCAAAGAGAGTGAGATGCCAGCTCTTTTCATTCAGTCAGTAGCTTCAAACATTTCTGGTATATGAAAAACATGTTTTTCAATGGCAAAAATCAATGAATATTGTAAATGCACAAACAGTAATATCTCCACATTGCACGGTGCAATTCTGAAATTTTTAGCTTTTTCCTGTTAATCCTAGCATGATAAAGAAGATTCAAAGAGAGTGAGATGCCAGCTCCTTTCATTCAGTCAGTAGCTTCAAACATTTCTGGTATATGAAAAACATGTTTTTCAATGGCAAAAATCAATGAATATTGTAAATGCACAAACAGTAATATCTCCACATTGCAAGGTGCAATTCTGAAATTTTTTGCTTTTTCCTGTTAATCCTAGCATGATAAAGAAGATTCAAAGAGAGTGAGATGCCAGCTCCTTTCATTCAGTCAGTAGCTTCAAACATTTCTGGTATATGAAAAACATGTTTTTCAATGGCAAAAATCAATGAATATTGTAAATGCACAAACAGTAATATCTCCACATTGCAAGGTGCAATTCTGAAATTTTTTGCTTTTTCCTGCTAATCCTAGCATGATAAAGAAGATTCAAAGAGAGTGAGATGCCAGCTCCTTTCATTCAGTCAGTAGCTTCAAACATTTCTGGTATATGAAAAACATGTTTTTCAATGGCAAAAATCAATGAATATTGTAAATGCACAAACAGTAATATCTCCACATTGCACGGTGCAATTCTGAAATTTTTAGCTTTTTCCTGTTAATCCTAGCATGATAAAGAAGATTCAAAGAGAGTGAGATGCCAGCTCCTTTCATTCAGTCAGTAGCTTCAAACATTTCTGGTATATGAAAAACATGTTTTTCAATGGCAAAAATCAATGAATATTGTAAATGCACAAACAGTAATATCTCCACATTGCAAGGTGCAATTCTGAAATTTTTTGCTTTTTCCTGCTAATCCTAGCATGATAAAGAAGATTCAAAGAGAGTGAGATGCCAGCTCCTTTCATTCAGTCAGTAGCTTCAAACATTTCTGGTATATGAAAAACATGTTTTTCAATGGCAAAAATCAATGAATATTGTAAATGCACAAACAGTAATATCTCCACATTGCACGGTGCACTTCTGAAATTTTTAGCTTTTTCCTGTTAATCCTAGCATGATAAAGAAGATTCAAAGAGAGTGAGATGCCAGCTCCTTTCATTCAGTCAGTAGCTTCAAACATTTCTGGTATATGAAAAACATGTTTTTCAATGGCAAAAATCAATGAATATTGTAAATGCACAAACAGTAATATCTCCACATTGCACGGTGCAATTCTGAAATTTTTTGCTTTTTCCTGTTAATCCTAGCATGATAAAGAAGATTCAAAGAGAGTGAGATGCCAGCTCCTTTCATTCAGTCAGTAGCTTCAAACATTTCTGGAATATGAAAAACATGTTTTTCAATGGCAAAAATCAATGAATATTGTAAATGCACAAACAGTAATATCTCCACATTGCAAGGTGCAATTCTGAAATTTTTTGCTTTTTCCTGCTAATCCTAGCATGATAAAGAAGATTCAAAGAGAGTGAGATGCCAGCTCCTTTCATTCAGTCAGTAGCTTCAAACATTTCTGGTATATGAAAAACATGTTTTTCAATGGCAAAAATCAATGAATATTGTAAATGCACAAACAGTAATATCTCCACATTGCACGGTGCAATTCTGAAATTTTTAGCTTTTTCCTGTTAATCCTAGCATGATAAAGAAGATTCAAAGAGAGTGAGATGCCAGCTCCTTTCATTCAGTCATTAGCTTCAAACATTTCTGGTATATGAAAAACATGTTTTTCAATGGCAAAAATCAATGAATATTGTAAATGCACAAACAGTAATATCTCCACATTGCAAGGTGCAATTCTGAAATTTTTTGCTTTTTCCTGCTAATCCTAGCATGATAAAGAAGATTCAAAGAGAGTGAGATGCCAGCTCCTTTCATTCAGTCAGTAGCTTCAAACATTTCTGGTATATGAAAAACATGTTTTTCAATGGCAAAAATCAATGAATATTGTAAATGCACAAACAGTAATATCTCCACATTGCACGGTGCAATTCTGAAATTTTTAGCTTTTTCCTGTTAATCCTAGCATGATAAAGAAGATTCAAAGAGAGTGAGATGCCAGCTCCTTTCATTCAGTCATTAGCTTCAAACATTTCTGGTATATGAAAAACATGTTTTTCAATGGCAAAAATCAATGAATATTGTAAATGCACAAACAGTAATATCTCCACATTGCACGGTGCAATTCTGAAATTTTTAGCTTTTTCCTGTTAATCCTAGCATGATAAAGAAGATTCAAAGAGAGTGAGATGCCAGCTCCTTTCATTCAGTCAGTAGCTTCAAACATTTCTGGTATATGAAAAACATGTTTTTCAATGGCAAAAATCAATGAATATTGTAAATGCACAAACAGTAATATCTCCACATTGCACGGTGCAATTCTGAAATTTTTAGCTTTTTCCTGTTAATCCTAGCATGATAAAGAAGATTCAAAGAGAGTGAGATGCCAGCTCCTTTCATTCAGTCATTAGCTTCAAACATTTCTGGTATATGAAAAACATGTTTTTCAATGGCAAAAATCAATGAATATTGTAACTGCACAAACAGTAATATCTCCACATTGCACGGTGCAATTCTGAAATTTTTAGCTTTTTCCTGTTAATCCTAGCATGATAAAGAAGATTCAAAGAGAGTGAGATGCCAGCTCCTTTCATTCAGTCAGTAGCTTCAAACATTTCTGGTATATGAAAAACATGTTTTTCAATGGCAAAAATCAATGAATATTGTAAATGCACAAACAGTAATATCTCCACATTGCAAGGTGCAATTCTGAAATTTTTTGCTTTTTCCTGTTAATCCTAGCATGATAAAGAAGATTCAAAGAGAGTGAGATGCCAGCTCCTTTCATTCAGTCAGTAGCTTCAAACATTTCTGGTATATGAAAAACATGTTTTTCAATGGCAAAAATCAATGAATATTGTAAATGCACAAACAGTAATATCTCCACATTGCAAGGTGCAATTCTGAAATTTTTTGCTTTTTCCTGCTAATCCTAGCATGATAAAGAAGATTCAAAGAGAGTGAGATGCCAGCTCCTTTCATTCAGTCAGTAGCTTCAAACATTTCTGGTATATGAAAAACATGTTTTTCAATGGCAAAAATCAATGAATATTGTAAATGCACAAACAGTAATATCTCCACATTGCACGGTGCAATTCTGAAATTTTTAGCTTTTTCCTGTTAATCCTAGCATGATAAAGAAGATTCAAAGAGAGTGAGATGCCAGCTCCTTTCATTCAGTCAGTAGCTTCAAACATTTCTGGTATATGAAAAACATGTTTTTCAATGGCAAAAATCAATGAATATTGTAAATGCACAAACAGTAATATCTCCACATTGCAAGGTGCAATTCTGAAATTTTTTGCTTTTTCCTGCTAATCCTAGCATGATAAAGAAGATTCAAAGAGAGTGAGATGCCAGCTCCTTTCATTCAGTCAGTAGCTTCAAACATTTCTGGTATATGAAAAACATGTTTTTCAATGGCAAAAATCAATGAATATTGTAAATGCACAAACAGTAATATCTCCACATTGCACGGTGCAATTCTGAAATTTTTAGCTTTTTCCTGTTAATCCTAGCATGATAAAGAAGATTCAAAGAGAGTGAGATGCCAGCTCCTTTCATTCAGTCAGTAGCTTCAAACATTTCTGGTATATGAAAAACATGTTTTTCAATGGCAAAAATCAATGAATATTGTAAATGCACAAACAGTAATATCTCCACATTGCACGGTGCAATTCTGAAATTTTTTGCTTTTTCCTGTTAATCCTAGCATGATAAAGAAGATTCAAAGAGAGTGAGATGCCAGCTCCTTTCATTCAGTCAGTAGCTTCAAACATTTCTGGAATATGAAAAACATGTTTTTCAATGGCAAAAATCAATGAATATTGTAAATGCACAAACAGTAATATCTCCACATTGCAAGGTGCAATTCTGAAATTTTTTGCTTTTTCCTGCTAATCCTAGCATGATAAAGAAGATTCAAAGAGAGTGAGATGCCAGCTCCTTTCATTCAGTCAGTAGCTTCAAACATTTCTGGTATATGAAAAACATGTTTTTCAATGGCAAAAATCAATGAATATTGTAAATGCACAAACAGTAATATCTCCACATTGCACGGTGCAATTCTGAAATTTTTAGCTTTTTCCTGTTAATCCTAGCATGATAAAGAAGATTCAAAGAGAGTGAGATGCCAGCTCCTTTCATTCAGTCATTAGCTTCAAACATTTCTGGTATATGAAAAACATGTTTTTCAATGGCAAAAATCAATGAATATTGTAAATGCACAAACAGTAATATCTCCACATTGCACGGTGCAATTCTGAAATTTTTAGCTTTTTCCTGTTAATCCTAGCATGATAAAGAAGATTCAAAGAGAGTGAGATGCCAGCTCCTTTCATTCAGTCAGTAGCTTCAAACATTTCTGGTATATGAAAAACATGTTTTTCAATGGCAAAAATCAATGAATATTGTAAATGCACAAACAGTAATATCTCCACATTGCACGGTGCAATTCTGAAATTTTTAGCTTTTTCCTGTTAATCCTAGCATGATAAAGAAGATTCAAAGAGAGTGAGATGCCAGCTCCTTTCATTCAGTCATTAGCTTCAAACATTTCTGGTATATGAAAAACATGTTTTTCAATGGCAAAAATCAATGAATATTGTAACTGCACAAACAGTAATATCTCCACATTGCACGGTGCAATTCTGAAATTTTTAGCTTTTTCCTGTTAATCCTAGCATGATAAAGAAGATTCAAAGAGAGTGAGATGCCAGCTCCTTTCATTCAGTCAGTAGCTTCAAACATTTCTGGTATATGAAAAACATGTTTTTCAATGGCAAAAATCAATGAATATTGTAAATGCACAAACAGTAATATCTCCACATTGCAAGGTGCAATTCTGAAATTTTTTGCTTTTTCCTGCTAATCCTAGCATGATAAAGAAGATTCAAAGAGAGTGAGATGCCAGCTCCTTTCATTCAGTCAGTAGCTTCAAACATTTCTGGTATATGAAAAACATGTTTTTCAATGGCAAAAATCAATGAATATTGTAACTGCACAAACAGTAATATCTCCACATTGCACGGTGCAATTCTGAAATTTTTTGCTTTTTCCTGTTAATCCTAGCATGATAAAGAAGATTCAAAGAGAGTGAGATGCCAGCTCCTTTCATTCAGTCAGTAGCTTCAAACATTTCTGGTATATGAAAAACATGTTTTTCAATGGCAAAAATCAATGAATATTGTAAATGCACAAACAGTAATATCTCCACATTGCAAGGTGCAATTCTGAAATTTTTTGCTTTTTCCTGCTAATCCTAGCATGATAAAGAAGATTCAAAGAGAGTGAGATGCCAGCTCCTTTCATTCAGTCAGTAGCTTCAAACATTTCTGGTATATGAAAAACATGTTTTTCAATGGCAAAAATCAATGAATATTGTAAATGCACAAACAGTAATATCTCCACATTGCACGGTGCAATTCTGAAATTTTTAGCTTTTTCCTGTTAATCCTAGCATGATAAAGAAGATTCAAAGAGAGTGAGATGCCAGCTCCTTTCATTCAGTCAGTAGCTTCAAACATTTCTGGTATATGAAAAACATGTTTTTCAATGGCAAAAATCAATGAATATTGTAAATGCACAAACAGTAATATCTCCACATTGCAAGGTGCAATTCTGAAATTTTTTGCTTTTTCCTGCTAATCCTAGCATGATAAAGAAGATTCAAAGAGAGTGAGATGCCAGCTCCTTTCATTCAGTCAGTAGCTTCAAACATTTCTGGTATATGAAAAACATGTTTTTCAATGGCAAAAATCAATGAATATTGTAAATGCACAAACAGTAATATCTCCACATTGCACGGTGCAATTCTGAAATTTTTAGCTTTTTCCTGTTAATCCTAGCATGATAAAGAAGATTCAAAGAGAGTGAGATGCCAGCTCCTTTCATTCAGTCAGTAGCTTCAAACATTTCTGGTATATGAAAAACATGTTTTTCAATGGCAAAAATCAATGAATATTGTAAATGCACAAACAGTAATATCTCCACATTGCAAGGTGCAATTCTGAAATTTTTTGCTTTTTCCTGTTAATCCTAGCATGATAAAGAAGATTCAAAGAGAGTGAGATGCCAGCTCCTTTCATTCAGTCAGTAGCTTCAAACATTTCTGGTATATGAAAAACATGTTTTTCAATGGCAAAAATCAATGAATATTGTAAATGCACAAACAGTAATATCTCCACATTGCAAGGTGCAATTCTGAAATTTTTTGCTTTTTCCTGCTAATCCTAGCATGATAAAGAAGATTCAAAGAGAGTGAGATGCCAGCTCCTTTCATTCAGTCAGTAGCTTCAAACATTTCTGGTATATGAAAAACATGTTTTTCAATGGCAAAAATCAATGAATATTGTAAATGCACAAACAGTAATATCTCCACATTGCACGGTGCAATTCTGAAATTTTTAGCTTTTTCCTGTTAATCCTAGCATGATAAAGAAGATTCAAAGAGAGTGAGATGCCAGCTCCTTTCATTCAGTCAGTAGCTTCAAACATTTCTGGTATATGAAAAACATGTTTTTCAATGGCAAAAATCAATGAATATTGTAAATGCACAAACAGTAATATCTCCACATTGCAAGGTGCAATTCTGAAATTTTTAGCTTTTTCCTGTTAATCCTAGCATGATAAAGAAGATTCAAAGAGAGTGAGATGCCAGCTCCTTTCATTCAGTCAGTAGCTTCAAACATTTCTGGTATATGAAAAACATGTTTTTCAATGGCAAAAATCAATGAATATTGTAAATGCACAAACAGTAATATCTCCACATTGCACGGTGCAATTCTGAAATTTTTAGCTTTTTCCTGTTAATCCTAGCATGATAAAGAAGATTCAAAGAGAGTGAGATGCCAGCTCCTTTCATTCAGTCATTAGCTTCAAACATTTCTGGTATATGAAAAACATGTTTTTCAATGGCAAAAATCAATGAATATTGTAACTGCACAAACAGTAATATCTCCACATTGCACGGTGCAATTCTGAAATTTTTAGCTTTTTCCTGTTAATCCTAGCATGATAAAGAAGATTCAAAGAGAGTGAGATGCCAGCTCCTTTCATTCAGTCAGTAGCTTCAAACATTTCTGGTATATGAAAAACATGTTTTTCAATGGCAAAAATCAATGAATATTGTAAATGCACAAACAGTAATATCTCCACATTGCAAGGTGCAATTCTGAAATTTTTTGCTTTTTCCTGCTAATCCTAGCATGATAAAGAAGATTCAAAGAGAGTGAGATGCCAGCTCCTTTCATTCAGTCAGTAGCTTCAAACATTTCTGGTATATGAAAAACATGTTTTTCAATGGCAAAAATCAATGAATATTGTAACTGCACAAACAGTAATATCTCCACATTGCACGGTGCAATTCTGAAATTTTTTGCTTTTTCCTGTTAATCCTAGCATGATAAAGAAGATTCAAAGAGAGTGAGATGCCAGCTCCTTTCATTCAGTCAGTAGCTTCAAACATTTCTGGTATATGAAAAACATGTTTTTCAATGGCAAAAATCAATGAATATTGTAAATGCACAAACAGTAATATCTCCACATTGCAAGGTGCAATTCTGAAATTTTTTGCTTTTTCCTGCTAATCCTAGCATGATAAAGAAGATTCAAAGAGAGTGAGATGCCAGCTCCTTTCATTCAGTCAGTAGCTTCAAACATTTCTGGTATATGAAAAACATGTTTTTCAATGGCAAAAATCAATGAATATTGTAAATGCACAAACAGTAATATCTCCACATTGCACGGTGCAATTCTGAAATTTTTAGCTTTTTC
Source organism: Phyllobates terribilis (assembly GCF_046119375.1). Lineage (NCBI taxonomy): Eukaryota > Metazoa > Chordata > Amphibia > Anura > Dendrobatidae > Phyllobates > Phyllobates terribilis. Next base: position 78,128 of record NW_027365409.1, read on the forward strand.
CTGTTAATCCTAGCATGATAAAGAAGATTCAAAGAGAGTGAGATGCCAGCTCCTTTCATTCAGTCAGTAGCTTCAAACATTTCTGGTATATGAAAAACATGTTTTTCAATGGCAAAAATCAATGAATATTGTAAATGCACAAACAGTAATATCTCCACATTGCAAGGTGCAATTCTGAAATTTTTTGCTTTTTCCTGCTAATCCTAGCATGATAAAGAAGATTCAAAGAGAGTGAGATGCCAGCTCCTTTCATTCAGTCAGTAGCTTCAAACATTTCTGGTATATGAAAAACATGTTTTTCAATGGCAAAAATCAATGAATATTGTAAATGCACAAACAGTAATATCTCCACATTGCACGGTGCAATTCTGAAATTTTTAGCTTTTTCCTGTTAATCCTAGCATGATAAAGAAGATTCAAAGAGAGTGAGATGCCAGCTCCTTTCATTCAGTCAGTAGCTTCAAACATTTCTGGTATATGAAAAACATGTTTTTCAATGGCAAAAATCAATGAATATTGTAAATGCACAAACAGTAATATCTCCACATTGCAAGGTGCAATTCTGAAATTTTTTGCTTTTTCCTGTTAATCCTAGCATGATAAAGAAGATTCAAAGAGAGTGAGATGCCAGCTCCTTTCATTCAGTCAGTAGCTTCAAACATTTCTGGTATATGAAAAACATGTTTTTCAATGGCAAAAATCAATGAATATTGTAAATGCACAAACAGTAATATCTCCACATTGCAAGGTGCAATTCTGAAATTTTTTGCTTTTTCCTGCTAATCCTAGCATGATAAAGAAGATTCAAAGAGAGTGAGATGCCAGCTCCTTTCATTCAGTCAGTAGCTTCAAACATTTCTGGTATATGAAAAACATGTTTTTCAATGGCAAAAATCAATGAATATTGTAAATGCACAAACAGTAATATCTCCACATTGCACGGTGCAATTCTGAAATTTTTAGCTTTTTCCTGTTAATCCTAGCATGATAAAGAAGATTCAAAGAGAGTGAGATGCCAGCTCCTTTCATTCAGTCAGTAGCTTCAAACATTTCTGGTATATGAAAAACATGTTTTTCAATGGCAAAAATCAATGAATATTGTAAATGCACAAACAGTAATATCTCCACATTGCAAGGTGCAATTCTGAAATTTTTTGCTTTTTCCTGTTAATCCTAGCATGATAAAGAAGATTCAAAGAGAGTGAGATGCCAGCTCCTTTCATTCAGTCAGTAGCTTCAAACATTTCTGGTATATGAAAAACATGTTTTTCAATGGCAAAAATCAATGAATATTGTAAATGCACAAACAGTAATATCTCCACATTGCAAGGTGCAATTCTGAAATTTTTTGCTTTTTCCTGCTAATCCTAGCATGATAAAGAAGATTCAAAGAGAGTGAGATGCCAGCTCCTTTCATTCAGTCAGTAGCTTCAAACATTTCTGGTATATGAAAAACATGTTTTTCAATGGCAAAAATCAATGAATATTGTAAATGCACAAACAGTAATATCTCCACATTGCACGGTGCAATTCTGAAATTTTTAGCTTTTTCCTGTTAATCCTAGCATGATAAAGAAGATTCAAAGAGAGTGAGATGCCAGCTCCTTTCATTCAGTCAGTAGCTTCAAACATTTCTGGTATATGAAAAACATGTTTTTCAATGGCAAAAATCAATGAATATTGTAAATGCACAAACAGTAATATCTCCACATTGCACGGTGCAATTCTGAAATTTTTTGCTTTTTCCTGCTAATCCTAGCATGATAAAGAAGATTCAAAGAGAGTGAGATGCCAGCTCCTTTCATTCAGTCAGTAGCTTCAAACATTTCTGGTATATGAAAAACATGTTTTTCAATGGCAAAAATCAATGAATATTGTAAATGCACAAACAGTAATATCTCCACATTGCACGGTGCAATTCTGAAATTTTTAGCTTTTTCCTGTTAATCCTAGCATGATAAAGAAGATTCAAAGAGAGTGAGATGCCAGCTCCTTTCATTCAGTCATTAGCTTCAAACATTTCTGGTATATGAAAAACATGTTTTTCAATGGCAAAAATCAATGAATATTGTAAATGCACAAACAGTAATATCTCCACATTGCACGGTGCAATTCTGAAATTTTTAGCTTTTTCCTGTTAATCCTAGCATGATAAAGAAGATTCAAAGAGAGTGAGATGCCAGCTCCTTTCATTCAGTCAGTAGCTTCAAACATTTCTGGTATATGAAAAACATGTTTTTCAATGGCAAAAATCAATGAATATTGTAAATGCACAAACAGTAATATCTCCACATTGCAAGGTGCAATTCTGAAATTTTTTGCTTTTTCCTGTTAATCCTAGCATGATAAAGAAGATTCAAAGAGAGTGAGATGCCAGCTCCTTTCATTCAGTCAGTAGCTTCAAACATTTCTGGTATATGAAAAACATGTTTTTCAATGGCAAAAATCAATGAATATTGTAAATGCACAAACAGTAATATCTCCACATTGCAAGGTGCAATTCTGAAATTTTTTGCTTTTTCCTGCTAATCCTAGCATGATAAAGAAGATTCAAAGAGAGTGAGATGCCAGCTCCTTTCATTCAGTCAGTAGCTTCAAACATTTCTGGTATATGAAAAACATGTTTTTCAATGGCAAAAATCAATGAATATTGTAAATGCACAAACAGAAATATCTCCACATTGCAAGGTGCAATTCTGAAATTTTTTGCTTTTTCCTGTTAATCCTAGCATGATAAAGAAGATTCAAAGAGAGTGAGATGCCAGCTCCTTTCATTCAGTCAGTAGCTTCAAACATTTCTGGTATATGAAAAACATGTTTTTCAATGGCAAAAATCAATGAATATTGTAAATGCACAAACAGTAATATCTCCACATTGCAAGGTGCAATTCTGAAATTTTTTGCTTTTTCCTGCTAATCCTAGCATGATAAAGAAGATTCAAAGAGAGTGAGATGCCAGCTCCTTTCATTCAGTCAGTAGCTTCAAACATTTCTGGTATATGAAAAACATGTTTTTCAATGGCAAAAATCAATGAATATTGTAAATGCACAAACAGTAATATCTCCACATTGCACGGTGCAATTCTGAAATTTTTAGCTTTTTCCTGTTAATCCTAGCATGATAAAGAAGATTCAAAGAGAGTGAGATGCCAGCTCCTTTCATTCAGTCAGTAGCTTCAAACATTTCTGGTATATGAAAAACATGTTTTTCAATGGCAAAAATCAATGAATATTGTAAATGCACAAACAGTAATATCTCCACATTGCAAGGTGCAATTCTGAAATTTTTTGCTTTTTCCTGCTAATCCTAGCATGATAAAGAAGATTCAAAGAGAGTGAGATGCCAGCTCCTTTCATTCAGTCAGTAGCTTCAAACATTTCTGGTATATGAAAAACATGTTTTTCAATGGCAAAAATCAATGAATATTGTAAATGCACAAACAGTAATATCTCCACATTGCACGGTGCAATTCTGAAATTTTTAGCTTTTTCCTGTTAATCCTAGCATGATAAAGAAGATTCAAAGAGAGTGAGATGCCAGCTCCTTTCATTCAGTCAGTAGCTTCAAACATTTCTGGTATATGAAAAACATGTTTTTCAATGGCAAAAATCAATGAATATTGTAAATGCACAAACAGTAATATCTCCACATTGCACGGTGCAATTCTGAAATATTTAGCTTTTTCCTGTTAATCCTAGCATGATAAAGAAGATTCAAAGAGAGTGAGATGCCAGCTCCTTTCATTCAGTCAGTAGCTTCAAACATTTCTGGTATATGAAAAACATGTTTTTCAATGGCAAAAATCAATGAATATTGTAAATGCACAAACAGTAATATCTCCACATTGCAAGGTGCAATTCTGAAATTTTTTGCTTTTTCCTGCTAATCCTAGCATGATAAAGAAGATTCAAAGAGAGTGAGATGCCAGCTCCTTTCATTCAGTCAGTAGCTTCAAACATTTCTGGTATATGAAAAACATGTTTTTCAATGGCAAAAATCAATGAATATTGTAAATGCACAAACAGTAATATCTCCACATTGCACGGTGCAATTCTGAAATTTTTAGCTTTTTCCTGTTAATCCTAGCATGATAAAGAAGATTCAAAGAGAGTGAGATGCCAGCTCCTTTCATTCAGTCATTAGCTTCAAACATTTCTGGTATATGAAAAACATGTTTTTCAATGGCAAAAATCAATGAATATTGTAAATGCACAAACAGTAATATCTCCACATTGCACGGTGCAATTCTGAAATTTTTAGCTTTTTCCTGTTAATCCTAGCATGATAAAGAAGATTCAAAGAGAGTGAGATGCCAGCTCCTTTCATTCAGTCATTAGCTTCAAACATTTCTGGTATATGAAAAACATGTTTTTCAATGGCAAAAATCAATGAATATTGTAAATGCACAAACAGTAATATCTCCACATTGCAAGGTGCAATTCTGAAATTTTTTGCTTTTTCCTGTTAATCCTAGCATGATAAAGAAGATTCAAAGAGAGTGAGATGCCAGCTCCTTTCATTCAGTCAGTAGCTTCAAACATTTCTGGTATATGAAAAACATGTTTTTCAATGGCAAAAATCAATGAATATTGTAAATGCACAAACAGTAATATCTCCACATTGCAAGGTGCAATTCTGAAATTTTTTGCTTTTTCCTGTTAATCCTAGCATGATAAAGAAGATTCAAAGAGAGTGAGATGCCAGCTCCTTTCATTCAGTCAGTAGCTTCAAACATTTCTGGTATATGAAAAACATGTTTTTCAATGGCAAAAATCAATGAATATTGTAAATGCACAAACAGTAATATCTCCACATTGCAAGGTGCAATTCTGAAATTTTTTGCTTTTTCCTGCTAATCCTAGCATGATAAAGAAGATTCAAAGAGAGTGAGATGCCAGCTCCTTTCATTCAGTCAGTAGCTTCAAACATTTCTGGTATATGAAAAACATGTTTTTCAATGGCAAAAATCAATGAATATTGTAAATGCACAAACAGTAATATCTCCACATTGCAAGGTGCAATTCTGAAATTTTTTGCTTTTTCCTGCTAATCCTAGCATGATAAAGAAGATTCAAAGAGAGTGAGATGCCAGCTCCTTTCATTCAGTCAGTAGCTTCAAACATTTCTGGTATATGAAAAACATGTTTTTCAATGGCAAAAATCAATGAATATTGTAAATGCACAAACAGTAATATCTCCACATTGCACGGTGCAATTCTGAAATTTTTAGCTTTTTCCTGTTAATCCTAGCATGATAAAGAAGATTCAAAGAGAGTGAGATGCCAGCTCCTTTCATTCAGTCATTAGCTTCAAACATTTCTGGTATATGAAAAACATGTTTTTCAATGGCAAAAATCAATGAATATTGTAAATGCACAAACAGTAATATCTCCACATTGCACGGTGCAATTCTGAAATTTTTAGCTTTTTCCTGTTAATCCTAGCATGATAAAGAAGATTCAAAGAGAGTGAGATGCCAGCTCCTTTCATTCAGTCAGTAGCTTCAAACATTTCTGGTATATGAAAAACATGTTTTTCAATGGCAAAAATCAATGAATATTGTAAATGCACAAACAGTAATATCTCCACATTGCACGGTGCAATTCTGAAATTTTTAGCTTTTTCCTGTTAATCCTAGCATGATAAAGAAGATTCAAAGAGAGTGAGATGCCAGCTCCTTTCATTCAGTCAGTAGCTTCAAACATTTCTGGTATATGAAAAACATGTTTTTCAATGGCAAAAATCAATGAATATTGTAAATGCACAAACAGTAATATCTCCACATTGCAAGGTGCAATTCTGAAATTTTTTGCTTTTTCCTGCTAATCCTAGCATGATAAAGAAGATTCAAAGAGAGTGAGATGCCAGCTCCTTTCATTCAGTCAGTAGCTTCAAACATTTCTGGTATATGAAAAACATGTTTTTCAATGGCAAAAATCAATGAATATTGTAAATGCACAAACAGTAATATCTCCACATTGCACGGTGCAATTCTGAAATTTTTAGCTTTTTCCTGTTAATCCTAGCATGATAAAGAAGATTCAAAGAGAGTGAGATGCCAGCTCCTTTCATTCAGTCAGTAGCTTCAAACATTTCTGGTATATGAAAAACATGTTTTTCAATGGCAAAAATCAATGAATATTGTAAATGCACAAACAGTAATATCTCCACATTGCAAGGTGCAATTCTGAAATTTTTTGCTTTTTCCTGCTAATCCTAGCATGATAAAGAAGATTCAAAGAGAGTGAGATGCCAGCTCCTTTCATTCAGTCAGTAGCTTCAAACATTTCTGGTATATGAAAAACATGTTTTTCAATGGCAAAAATCAATGAATATTGTAAATGCACAAACAGTAATATCTCCACATTGCACGGTGCAATTCTGAAATTTTTAGCTTTTTCCTGTTAATCCTAGCATGATAAAGAAGATTCAAAGAGAGTGAGATGCCAGCTCCTTTCATTCAGTCAGTAGCTTCAAACATTTCTGGTATATGAAAAACATGTTTTTCAATGGCAAAAATCAATGAATATTGTAAATGCACAAACAGTAATATCTCCACATTGCACGGTGCAATTCTGAAATTTTTTGCTTTTTCCTGTTAATCCTAGCATGATAAAGAAGATTCAAAGAGAGTGAGATGCCAGCTCCTTTCATTCAATCAGTAGCTTCAAACATTTCTGGAATATGAAAAACATGTTTTTCAATGGCAAAAATCAATGAATATTGTAAATGCACAAACAGTAATATCTCCACATTGCAAGGTGCAATTCTGAAATTTTTTGCTTTTTCCTGCTAATCCTAGCATGATAAAGAAGATTCAAAGAGAGTGAGATGCCAGCTCCTTTCATTCAGTCAGTAGCTTCAAACATTTCTGGTATATGAAAAACATGTTTTTCAATGGCAAAAATCAATGAATATTGTAAATGCACAAACAGTAATATCTCCACATTGCAAGGTGCAATTCTGAAATTTTTTGCTTTTTCCTGTTAATCCTAGCATGATAAAGAAGATTCAAAGAGAGTGAGATGCCAGCTCCTTTCATTCAGTCAGTAGCTTCAAACATTTCTGGTATATGAAAAACATGTTTTTCAATGGCAAAAATCAATGAATATTGTAAATGCACAAACAGTAATATCTCCACATTGCAAGGTGCAATTCTGAAATTTTTTGCTTTTTCCTGCTAATCCTAGCATGATAAAGAAGATTCAAAGAGAGTGAGATGCCAGCTCCTTTCATTCAGTCAGTAGCTTCAAACATTTCTGGTATATGAAAAACATGTTTTTCAATGGCAAAAATCAATGAATATTGTAAATGCACAAACAGTAATATCTCCACATTGCACGGTGCAATTCTGAAATTTTTAGCTTTTTCCTGTTAATCCTAGCATGATAAAGAAGATTCAAAGAGAGTGAGATGCCAGCTCCTTTCATTCAGTCAGTAGCTTCAAACATTTCTGGTATATGAAAAACATGTTTTTCAATGGCAAAAATCAATGAATATTGTAAATGCACAAACAGTAATATCTCCACATTGCAAGGTGCAATTCTGAAATTTTTTGCTTTTTCCTGCTAATCCTAGCATGATAAAGAAGATTCAAAGAGAGTGAGATGCCAGCTCCTTTCATTCAGTCAGTAGCTTCAAACATTTCTGGTATATGAAAAACATGTTTTTCAATGGCAAAAATCAATGAATATTGTAAATGCACAAACAGTAATATCTCCACATTGCACGGTGCAATTCTGAAATTTTTAGCTTTTTCCTGTTAATCCTAGCATGATAAAGAAGATTCAAAGAGAGTGAGATGCCAGCTCCTTTCATTCAGTCAGTAGCTTCAAACATTTCTGGTATATGAAAAACATGTTTTTCAATGGCAAAAATCAATGAATATTGTAAATGCACAAACAGTAATATCTCCACATTGCACGGTGCAATTCTGAAATATTTAGCTTTTTCCTGTTAATCCTAGCATGATAAAGAAGATTCAAAGAGAGTGAGATGCCAGCTCCTTTCATTCAGTCAGTAGCTTCAAACATTTCTGGTATATGAAAAACATGTTTTTCAATGGCAAAAATCAATGAATATTGTAAATGCACAAACAGTAATATCTCCACATTGCAAGGTGCAATTCTGAAATTTTTTGCTTTTTCCTGCTAATCCTAGCATGATAAAGAAGATTCAAAGAGAGTGAGATGCCAGCTCCTTTCATTCAGTCAGTAGCTTCAAACATTTCTGGTATATGAAAAACATGTTTTTCAATGGCAAAAATCAATGAATATTGTAAATGCACAAACAGTAATATCTCCACATTGCACGGTGCAATTCTGAAATTTTTAGCTTTTTCCTGTTAATCCTAGCATGATAAAGAAGATTCAAAGAGAGTGAGATGCCAGCTCCTTTCATTCAGTCATTAGCTTCAAACATTTCTGGTATATGAAAAACATGTTTTTCAATGGCAAAAATCAATGAATATTGTAAATGCACAAACAGTAATATCTCCACATTGCACGGTGCAATTCTGAAATTTTTAGCTTTTTCCTGTTAATCCTAGCATGATAAAGAAGATTCAAAGAGAGTGAGATGCCAGCTCCTTTCATTCAGTCATTAGCTTCAAACATTTCTGGTATATGAAAAACATGTTTTTCAATGGCAAAAATCAATGAATATTGTAAATGCACAAACAGTAATATCTCCACATTGCAAGGTGCAATTCTGAAATTTTTTGCTTTTTCCTGTTAATCCTAGCATGATAAAGAAGATTCAAAGAGAGTGAGATGCCAGCTCCTTTCATTCAGTCAGTAGCTTCAAACATTTCTGGTATATGAAAAACATGTTTTTCAATGGCAAAAATCAATGAATATTGTAAATGCACAAACAGTAATATCTCCACATTGCAAGGTGCAATTCTGAAATTTTTTGCTTTTTCCTGTTAATCCTAGCATGATAAAGAAGATTCAAAGAGAGTGAGATGCCAGCTCCTTTCATTCAGTCAGTAGCTTCAAACATTTCTGGTATATGAAAAACATGTTTTTCAATGGCAAAAATCAATGAATATTGTAAATGCACAAACAGTAATATCTCCACATTGCAAGGTGCAATTCTGAAATTTTTTGCTTTTTCCTGCTAATCCTAGCATGATAAAGAAGATTCAAAGAGAGTGAGATGCCAGCTCCTTTCATTCAGTCAGTAGCTTCAAACATTTCTGGTATATGAAAAACATGTTTTTCAATGGCAAAAATCAATGAATATTGTAAATGCACAAACAGTAATATCTCCACATTGCAAGGTGCAATTCTGAAATTTTTTGCTTTTTCCTGCTAATCCTAGCATGATAAAGAAGATTCAAAGAGAGTGAGATGCCAGCTCCTTTCATTCAGTCAGTAGCTTCAAACATTTCTGGTATATGAAAAACATGTTTTTCAATGGCAAAAATCAATGAATATTGTAAATGCACAAACAGTAATATCTCCACATTGCACGGTGCAATTCTGAAATTTTTAGCTTTTTCCTGTTAATCCTAGCATGATAAAGAAGATTCAAAGAGAGTGAGATGCCAGCTCCTTTCATTCAGTCATTAGCTTCAAACATTTCTGGTATATGAAAAACATGTTTTTCAATGGCAAAAATCAATGAATATTGTAAATGCACAAACAGTAATATCTCCACATTGCACGGTGCAATTCTGAAATTTTTAGCTTTTTCCTGTTAATCCTAGCATGATAAAGAAGATTCAAAGAGAGTGAGATGCCAGCTCCTTTCATTCAGTCAGTAGCTTCAAACATTTCTGGTATATGAAAAACATGTTTTTCAATGGCAAAAATCAATGAATATTGTAAATGCACAAACAGTAATATCTCCACATTGCACGGTGCAATTCTGAAATTTTTAGCTTTTTCCTGTTAATCCTAGCATGATAAAGAAGATTCAAAGAGAGTGAGATGCCAGCTCCTTTCATTCAGTCAGTAGCTTCAAACATTTCTGGTATATGAAAAACATGTTTTTCAATGGCAAAAATCAATGAATATTGTAAATGCACAAACAGTAATATCTCCACATTGCAAGGTGCAATTCTGAAATTTTTTGCTTTTTCCTGTTAATCCTAGCATGATAAAGAAGATTCAAAGAGAGTGAGATGCCAGCTCCTTTCATTCAGTCAGTAGCTTCAAACATTTCTGGTATATGAAAAACATGTTTTTCAATGGCAAAAATCAATGAATATTGTAAATGCACAAACAGTAATATCTCCACATTGCAAGGTGCAATTCTGAATTTTTTTGCTTTTTCCTGCTAATCCTAGCATGATAAAGAAGATTCAAAGAGAGTGAGATGCCAGCTCCTTTCATTCAGTCAGTAGCTTCAAACATTTCTGGTATATGAAAAACATGTTTTTCAATGGCAAAAATCAATGAATATTGTAAATGCACAAACAGTAATATCTCCACATTGCACGGTGCAATTCTGAAATTTTTAGCTTTTTCCTGTTAATCCTAGCATGATAAAGAAGATTCAAAGAGAGTGAGATGCCAGCTCCTTTCATTCAGTCAGTAGCTTCAAACATTTCTGGTATATGAAAAACATGTTTTTCAATGGCAAAAATCAATGAATATTGTAAATGCACAAACAGTAATATCTCCACATTGCAAGGTGCAATTCTGAAATTTTTTGCTTTTTCCTGCTAATCCTAGCATGATAAAGAAGATTCAAAGAGAGTGAGATGCCAGCTCCTTTCATTCAGTCAGTAGCTTCAAACATTTCTGGTATATGAAAAACATGTTTTTCAATGGCAAAAATCAATGAATATTGTAAATGCACAAACAGTAATATCTCCACATTGCACGGTGCAATTCTGAAATTTTTAGCTTTTTCCTGTTAATCCTAGCATGATAAAGAAGATTCAAAGAGAGTGAGATGCCAGCTCCTTTCATTCAGTCAGTAGCTTCAAACATTTCTGGTATATGAAAAACATGTTTTTCAATGGCAAAAATCAATGAATATTGTAAATGCACAAACAGTAATATCTCCACATTGCACGGTGCAATTCTGAAATTTTTTGCTTTTTCCTGTTAATCCTAGCATGATAAAGAAGATTCAAAGAGAGTGAGATGCCAGCTCCTTTCATTCAATCAGTAGCTTCAAACATTTCTGGAATATGAAAAACATGTTTTTCAATGGCAAAAATCAATGAATATTGTAAATGCACAAACAGTAATATCTCCACATTGCAAGGTGCAATTCTGAAATTTTTTGCTTTTTCCTGCTAATCCTAGCATGAAAAAGAAGATTCAAAGAGAGTGAGATGCCAGCTCCTTTCATTCAGTCAGTAGCTTCAAACATTTCTGGTATATGAAAAACATGTTTTTCAATGGCAAAAATCAATGAATATTGTAAATGCACAAACAGTAATATCTCCACATTGCACGGTGCAATTCTGAAATTTTTAGCTTTTTCCTGTTAATCCTAGCATGATAAAGAAGATTCAAAGAGAGTGAGATGCCAGCTCCTTTCATTCAGTCATTAGCTTCAAACATTTCTGGTATATGAAAAACATGTTTTTCAATGGCAAAAATCAATGAATATTGTAAATGCACAAACAGTAATATCTCCACATTGCACGGTGCAATTCTGAAATTTTTAGCTTTTTCCTGTTAATCCTAGCATGATAAAGAAGATTCAAAGAGAGTGAGATGCCAGCTCCTTTCATTCAGTCAGTAGCTTCAAACATTTCTGGTATATGAAAAACATGTTTTTCAATGGCAAAAATCAATGAATATTGTAAATGCACAAACAGTAATATCTCCACATTGCAAGGTGCAATTCTGAAATTTTTTGCTTTTTCCTGCTAATCCTAGCATGATAAAGAAGATTCAAAGAGAGTGAGATGCCAGCTCCTTTCATTCAGTCAGTAGCTTCAAACATTTCTGGTATATGAAAAACATGTTTTTCAATGGCAAAAATCAATGAATATTGTAAATGCACAAACAGTAATATCTCCACATTGCAAGGTGCAATTCTGAAATTTTTTGCTTTTTCCTGCTAATCCTAGCATGATAAAGAAGATTCAAAGAGAGTGAGATGCCAGCTCCTTTCATTCAGTCAGTAGCTTCAAACATTTCTGGTATATGAAAAACATGTTTTTCAATGGCAAAAATCAATGAATATTGTAAATGCACAAACAGTAATATCTCCACATTGCACGGTGCAATTCTGAAATTTTTAGCTTTTTCCTGTTAATCCTAGCATGATAAAGAAGATTTAAAGAGAGTGAGATGCCAGCTCCTTTCATTCAGTCATTAGCTTCAAACATTTCTGGTATATGAAAAACATGTTTTTCAATGGCAAAAATCAATGAATATTGTAAATGCACAAACAGTAATATCTCCACATTGCACGGTGCAATTCTGAAATTTTTAGCTTTTTCCTGTTAATCCTAGCATGATAAAGAAGATTCAAAGAGAGTGAGATGCCAGCTCCTTTCATTCAGTCAGTAGCTTCAAACATTTCTGGTATATGAAAAACATGTTTTTCAATGGCAAAAATCAATGAATATTGTAAATGCACAAACAGTAATATCTCCACATTGCACGGTGCAATTCTGAAATTTTTAGCTTTTTCCTGTTAATCCTAGCATGATAAAGAAGATTCAAAGAGAGTGAGATGCCAGCTCCTTTCATTCAGTCAGTAGCTTCAAACATTTCTGGTATATGAAAAACATGTTTTTCAATGGCAAAAATCAATGAATATTGTAAATGCACAAACAGTAATATCTCCACATTGCAAGGTGCAATTCTGAAATTTTTTGCTTTTTCCTGTTAATCCTAGCATGATAAAGAAGATTCAAAGAGAGTGAGATGCCAGCTCCTTTCATTCAGTCAGTAGCTTCAAACATTTCTGGTATATGAAAAACATGTTTTTCAATGGCAAAAATCAATGAATATTGTAAATGCACAAACAGTAGTATCTCCACATTGCAAGGTGCAATTCTGAATTTTTTTGCTTTTTCCTGCTAATCCTAGCATGATAAAGAAGATTCAAAGAGAGTGAGATGCCAGCTCCTTTCATTCAGTCAGTAGCTTCAAACATTTCTGGTATATGAAAAACATGTTTTTCAATGGCAAAAATCAATGAATATTGTAAATGCACAAACAGTAATATCTCCACATTGCACGGTGCAATTCTGAAATTTTTAGCTTTTTCCTGTTAATCCTAGCATGATAAAGAAGATTCAAAGAGAGTGAGATGCCAGCTCCTTTCATTCAGTCAGTAGCTTCAAACATTTCTGGTATATGAAAAACATGTTTTTCAATGGCAAAAATCAATGAATATTGTAAATGCACAAACAGTAATATCTCCACATTGCAAGGTGCAATTCTGAAATTTTTTGCTTTTTCCTGCTAATCCTAGCATGATAAAGAAGATTCAAAGAGAGTGAGATGCCAGCTCCTTTCATTCAGTCAGTAGCTTCAAACATTTCTGGTATATGAAAAACATGTTTTTCAATGGCAAAAATCAATGAATATTGTAAATGCACAAACAGTAATATCTCCACATTGCACGGTGCAATTCTGAAATTTTTAGCTTTTTCCTGTTAATCCTAGCATGATAAAGAAGATTCAAAGAGAGTGAGATGCCAGCTCCTTTCATTCAGTCAGTAGCTTCAAACATTTCTGGTATATGAAAAACATGTTTTTCAATGGCAAAAATCAATGAATATTGTAAATGCACAAACAGTAATATCTCCACATTGCACGGTGCAATTCTGAAATTTTTTGCTTTTTCCTGTTAATCCTAGCATGATAAAGAAGATTCAAAGAGAGTGAGATGCCAGCTCCTTTCATTCAATCAGTAGCTTCAAACATTTCTGGAATATGAAAAACATGTTTTTCAATGGCAAAAATCAATGAATATTGTAAATGCACAAACAGTAATATCTCCACATTGCAAGGTGCAATTCTGAAATTTTTTGCTTTTTCCTGCTAATCCTAGCATGATAAAGAAGATTCAAAGAGAGTGAGATGCCAGCTCCTTTCATTCAGTCAGTAGCTTCAAACATTTCTGGTATATGAAAAACATGTTTTTCAATGGCAAAAATCAATGAATATTGTAAATGCACAAACAGTAATATCTCCACATTGCACGGTGCAATTCTGAAATTTTTAGCTTTTTCCTGTTAATCCTAGCATGATAAAGAAGATTCAAAGAGAGTGAGATGCCAGCTCCTTTCATTCAGTCATTAGCTTCAAACATTTCTGGTATATGAAAAACATGTTTTTCAATGGCAAAAATCAATGAATATTGTAAATGCACAAACAGTAATATCTCCACATTGCACGGTGCAATTCTGAAATTTTTAGCTTTTTCCTGTTAATCCTAGCATGATAAAGAAGATTCAAAGAGAGTGAGATGCCAGCTCCTTTCATTCAGTCAGTAGCTTCAAACATTTCTGGTATATGAAAAACATGTTTTTCAATGGCAAAAATCAATGAATATTGTAAATGCACAAACAGTAATATCTCCACATTGCAAGGTGCAATTCTGAAATTTTTTGCTTTTTCCTGTTAATCCTAGCATGATAAAGAAGATTCAAAGAGAGTGAGATGCCAGCTCCTTTCATTCAGTCAGTAGCTTCAAACATTTCTGGTATATGAAAAACATGTTTTTCAATGGCAAAAATCAATGAATATTGTAAATGCACAAACAGTAATATCTCCACATTGCAAGGTGCAATTCTGAAATTTTTTGCTTTTTCCTGCTAATCCTAGCATGATAAAGAAGATTCAAAGAGAGTGAGATGCCAGCTCCTTTCATTCAGTCAGTAGCTTCAAACATTTCTGGTATATGAAAAACATGTTTTTCAATGGCAAAAATCAATGAATATTGTAAATGCACAAACAGTAATATCTCCACATTGCACGGTGCAATTCTGAAATTTTTAGCTTTTTCCTGTTAATCCTAGCATGATGAAGATTCAAAGAGAGTGAGATGCCAGCTCCTTTCATTCAGTCAGTAGCTTCAAACATTTCTGGTATATGAAAAACATGTTTTTCAATGGCAAAAATCAATGAATATTGTAAATGCACAAACAGTAATATCTCCACATTGCAAGGTGCAATTCTGAAATTTTTTGCTTTTTCCTGTTAATCCTAGCATGATAAAGAAGATTCAAAGAGAGTGAGATGCCAGCTCCTTTCATACAGTCAGTAGCTTCAAACATTTCTGGTATATGAAAAACATGTTTTTCAATGGCAAAAATCAATGAATATTGTAAATGCACAAACAGTAATATCTCCACATTGCAAGGTGCAATTCTGAAATTTTTTGCTTTTTCCTGCTAATCCTAGCATGATAAAGAAGATTCAAAGAGAGTGAGATGCCAGCTCCTTTCATTCAGTCAGTAGCTTCAAACATTTCTGGTATATGAAAAACATGTTTTTCAATGGCAAAAATCAATGAATATTGTAAATGCACAAACAGTAATATCTCCACATTGCACGGTGCAATTCTGAAATTTTTAGCTTTTTCCTGTTAATCCTAGCATGATAAAGAAGATTCAAAGAGAGTGAGATGCCAGCTCCTTTCATTCAGTCAGTAGCTTCAAACATTTCTGGTATATGAAAAACATGTTTTTCAATCGCAAAAATCAATGAATATTGTAAATGCACAAACAGTAATATCTCCACATTGCACGGTGCAATTCTGAAATTTTTAGCTTTTTCCTGTTAATCCTAGCATGATAAAGAAGATTCAAAGAGAGTGAGATGCCAGCTCCTTTCATTCAGTCAGTAGCTTCAAACATTTCTGGTATATGAAAAACATGTTTTTCAATGGCAAAAATCAATGAATATTGTAAATGCACAAACAGTAATATCTCCACATTGCAAGGTGCAATTCTGAAATTTTTTGCTTTTTCCTGTTAATCCTAGCATGATAAAGAAGATTCAAAGAGAGTGAGATGCCAGCTCCTTTCATACAGTCAGTAGCTTCAAACATTTCTGGTATATGAAAAACATGTTTTTCAATGGCAAAAATCAATGAATATTGTAAATGCACAAACAGTAATATCTCCACATTGCAAGGTGCAATTCTGAAATTTTTTGCTTTTTCCTGCTAATACTAGCATGATAAAGAAGATTCAAAGAGAGTGAGATGCCAGCTCCTTTCATTCAGTCAGTAGCTTCAAACATTTCTGGTATATGAAAAACATGTTTTTCAATGGCAAAAATCAATGAATATTGTAAATGCACAAACAGTAATATCTCCACATTGCACGGTGCAATTCTGAAATTTTTAGCTTTTTCCTGTTAATCCTAGCATGATAAAGAAGATTCAAAGAGAGTGAGATGCCAGCTCTTTTCATTCAGTCAGTAGCTTCAAACATTTCTGGTATATGAAAAACATGTTTTTCAATGGCAAAAATCAATGAATATTGTAAATGCACAAACAGTAATATCTCCACATTGCACGGTGCAATTCTGAAATTTTTAGCTTTTTCCTGTTAATCCTAGCATGATAAAGAAGATTCAAAGAGAGTGAGATGCCAGCTCCTTTCATTCAGTCAGTAGCTTCAAACATTTCTGGTATATGAAAAACATGTTTTTCAATGGCAAAAATCAATGAATATTGTAAATGCACAAACAGTAATATCTCCACATTGCAAGGTGCAATTCTGAAATTTTTTGCTTTTTCCTGTTAATCCTAGCATGATAAAGAAGATTCAAAGAGAGTGAGATGCCAGCTCCTTTCATTCAGTCAGTAGCTTCAAACATTTCTGGTATATGAAAAACATGTTTTTCAATGGCAAAAATCAATGAATATTGTAAATGCACAAACAGTAATATCTCCACATTGCAAGGTGCAATTCTGAAATTTTTTGCTTTTTCCTGCTAATCCTAGCATGATAAAGAAGAGTCAAAGAGAGTGAGATGCCAGCTCCTTTCATTCAGTCAGTAGCTTCAAACATTTCTGGTATATGAAAAACATGTTTTTCAATGGCAAAAATCAATGAATATTGTAAATGCACAAACAGTAATATCTCCACATTGCACGGTGCAATTCTGAAATTTTTAGCTTTTTCCTGTTAATCCTAGCATGATAAAGAAGATTCAAAGAGAGTGAGATGCCAGCTCCTTTCATTCAGTCAGTAGCTTCAAACATTTCTGGTATATGAAAAACATGTTTTTCAATGGCAAAAATCAATGAATATTGTAAATGCACAAACAGTAATATCTCCACATTGCAAGGTGCAATTCTGAAATTTTTTGCTTTTTCCTGCTAATCCTAGCATGATAAAGAAGATTCAAAGAGAGTGAGATGCCAGCTCCTTTCATTCAGTCAGTAGCTTCAAACATTTCTGGTATATGAAAAACATGTTTTTCAATGGCAAAAATCAATGAATATTGTAAATGCACAAACAGTAATATCTCCACATTGCACGGTGCAATTCTGAAATTTTTAGCTTTTTCCTGTTAATCCTAGCATGATAAAGAAGATTCAAAGAGAGTGAGATGCCAGCTCCTTTCATTCAGTCAGTAGCTTCAAACATTTCTGGTATATGAAAAACATGTTTTTCAATGGCAAAAATCAATGAATATTGTAAATGCACAAACAGTAATATCTCCACATTGCACGGTGCAATTCTGAAATTTTTTGCTTTTTCCTGTTAATCCTAGCATGATAAAGAAGATTCAAAGAGAGTGAGATGCCAGCTCCTTTCATTCAGTCAGTAGCTTCAAACATTTCTGGAATATGAAAAACATGTTTTTCAATGGCAAAAATCAATGAATATTGTAAATGCACAAACAGTAATATCTCCACATTGCAAGGTGCAATTCTGAAATTTTTTGCTTTTTCCTGCTAATCCTAGCATGATAAAGAAGATTCAAAGAGAGTGAGATGCCAGCTCCTTTCATTCAGTCAGTAGCTTCAAACATTTCTGGTATATGAAAAACATGTTTTTCAATGGCAAAAATCAATGAATATTGTAAATGCACAAACAGTAATATCTCCTCATTGCACGGTGCAATTCTGAAATTTTTAGCTTTTTCCTGTTAATCCTAGCATGATAAAGAAGATTCAAAGAGAGTGAGATGCCAGCTCCTTTCATTCAGTCATTAGCTTCAAACATTTCTGGTATATGAAAAACATGTTTTTCAATGGCAAAAATCAATGAATATTGTAAATGCACAAACAGTAATATCTCCACATTGCACGGTGCAATTCTGAAATTTTTAGCTTTTTCCTGTTAATCCTAGCATGATAAAGAAGATTCAAAGAGAGTGAGATGCCAGCTCCTTTCATTCAGTCAGTAGCTTCAAACATTTCTGGTATATGAAAAACATGTTTTTCAATGGCAAAAATCAATGAATATTGTAAATGCACAAACAGTAATATCTCCACATTGCAAGGTGCAATTCTGAAATTTTTTGCTTTTTCCTGTTAATCCTAGCATGATAAAGAAGATTCAAAGAGAGTGAGATGCCAGCTCCTTTCATTCAGTCAGTAGCTTCAAACATTTCTGGTATATGAAAAACATGTTTTTCAATGGCAAAAATCAATGAATATTGTAAATGCACAAACAGTAATATCTCCACATTGCACGGTGCAATTCTGAAATTTTTAGCTTTTTCCTGTTAATCCTAGCATGATAAAGAAGATTCAAAGAGAGTGAGATGCCAGCTCCTTTCATTCAGTCATTAGCTTCAAACATTTCTGGTATATGAAAAACATGTTTTTCAATGGCAAAAATCAATGAATATTGTAACTGCACAAACAGTAATATCTCCACATTGCACGGTGCAATTCTGAAATTTCTAGCTTTTTCCTGTTAATCCTAGCATGATAAAGAAGATTCAAAGAGAGTGAGATGCCAGCTCCTTTCATTCAGTCAGTAGCTTCAAACATTTCTGGTATATGAAAAACATGTTTTTCAATGGCAAAAATCAATGAATATTGTAAATGCACAAACAGTAATATCTCCACATTGCAAGGTGCAATTCTGAAATTTTTTGCTTTTTCCTGTTAATCCTAGCATGATAAAGAAGATTCAAAGAGAGTGAGATGCCAGCTCCTTTCATTCAGTCAGTAGCTTCAAACATTTCTGGTATATGAAAAACATGTTTTTCAATGGCAAAAATCAATGAATATTGTAAATGCACAAACAGTAATATCTCCACATTGCAAGGTGCAATTCTGAAATTTTTTGCTTTTTCCTGCTAATCCTAGCATGATAAAGAAGATTCAAAGAGAGTGAGATGCCAGCTCCTTTCATTCAGTCAGTAGCTTCAAACATTTCTGGTATATGAAAAACATGTTTTTCAATGGCAAAAATCAATGAATATTGTAAATGCACAAACAGTAATATCTCCACATTGCACGGTGCAATTCTGAAATTTTTAGCTTTTTCCTGTTAATCCTAGCATGATGAAGATTCAAAGAGAGTGAGATGCCAGCTCCTTTCATTCAGTCAGTAGCTTCAAACATTTCTGGTATATGAAAAACATGTTTTTCAATGGCAAAAATCAATGAATATTGTAAATGCACAAACAGTAATATCTCCACATTGCAAGGTGCAATTCTGAAATTTTTTGCTTTTTCCTGCTAATCCTAGCATGATAAAGAAGATTCAAAGAGAGTGAGATGCCAGCTCCTTTCATTCAGTCAGTAGCTTCAAACATTTCTGGTATATGAAAAACATGTTTTTCAATGGCAAAAATCAATGAATATTGTAAATGCACAAACAGTAATATCTCCACATTGCACGGTGCAATTCTGAAATTTTTAGCTTTTTCCTGTTAATCCTAGCATGATAAAGAAGATTCAAAGAGAGTGAGATGCCAGCTCCTTTCATTCAGTCAGTAGCTTCAAACATTTCTGGTATATGAAAAACATGTTTTTCAATGGCAAAAATCAATGAATATTGTAAATGCACAAACAGTAATATCTCCACATTGCAAGGTGCAATTCTGAAATTTTTTACTTTTTCCTGTTAATCCTAGCATGATAAAGAAGATTCAAAGAGAGTGAGATGCCAGCTCCTTTCATTCAGTCAGTAGCTTCAAACATTTCTGGTATATGAAAAACATGTTTTTCAATGGCAAAAATCAATGAATATTGTAAATGCACAAACAGTAATATCTCCACATTGCAAGGTGCAATTCTGAAATTTTTTGCTTTTTCCTGCTAATCCTAGCATGATAAAGAAGATTCAAAGAGAGTGAGATGCCAGCTCCTTTCATTCAGTCAGTAGCTTCAAACATTTCTGGTATATGAAAAACATGTTTTTCAATGGCAAAAATCAATGAATATTGTAAATGCACAAACAGTAATATCTCCACATTGCACGGTGCAATTCTGAAATTTTTAGCTTTTTCCTGTTAATCCTAGCATGATAAAGAAGATTCAAAGAGAGTGAGATGCCAGCTCCTTTCATTCAGTCAGTAGCTTCAAACATTTCTGGTATATGAAAAACATGTTTTTCAATGGCAAAAATCAATGAATATTGTAAATGCACAAACAGTAATATCTCCACATTGCAAGGTGCAATTCTGAAATTTTTTGCTTTTTCCTGTTAATCCTAGCATGATAAAGAAGATTCAAAGAGAGTGAGATGCCAGCTCCTTTCATTCAGTCAGTAGCTTCAAACATTTCTGGTATATGAAAAACATGTTTTTCAATGGCAAAAATCAATGAATATTGTAAATGCACAAACAGTAATATCTCCACATTGCAAGGTGCAATTCTGAAATTTTTTGCTTTTTCCTGCTAATCCTAGCATGATAAAGAAGATTCAAAGAGAGTGAGATGCCAGCTCCTTTCATTCAGTCAGTAGCTTCAAACATTTCTGGTATATGAAAAACATGTTTTTCAATGGCAAAAATCAATGAATATTGTAAATGCACAAACAGTAATATCTCCACATTGCACGGTGCAATTCTGAAATTTTTAGCTTTTTCCTGTTAATCCTAGCATGATAAAGAAGATTCAAAGAGAGTGAGATGCCAGCTCCTTTCATTCAGTCAGTAGCTTCAAACATTTCTGGTATATGAAAAACATGTTTTTCAATGGCAAAAATCAATGAATATTGTAAATGCACAAACAGTAATATCTCCACATTGCAAGGTGCAATTCTGAAATTTTTTGCTTTTTCCTGCTAATCCTAGCATGATAAAGAAGATTCAAAGAGAGTGAGATGCCAGCTCCTTTCATTCAGTCAGTAGCTTCAAACATTTCTGGTATATGAAAAACATGTTTTTCAATGGCAAAAATCAATGAATATTGTAAATGCACAAACAGTAATATCTCCACATTGCACGGTGCAATTCTGAAATTTTTAGCTTTTTCCTGTTAATCCTAGCATGATAAAGAAGATTCAAAGAGAGTGAGATGCCAGCTCCTTTCATTCAGTCATTAGCTTCAAACATTTCTGGTATATGAAAAACATGTTTTTCAATGGCAAAAATCAATGAATATTGTAAATGCACAAACAGTAATATCTCCACATTGCACGGTGCAATTCTGAAATTTTTAGCTTTTTCCTGTTAATCCTAGCATGATAAAGAAGATTCAAAGAGAGTGAGATGCCAGCTCCTTTCATTCAGTCAGTAGCTTCAAACATTTCTGGTATATGAAAAACATGTTTTTCAATGGCAAAAATCAATGAATATTGTAAATGCACAAACAGTAATATCTCCACATTGCAAGGTGCAATTCTGAAATTTTTTGCTTTTTCCTGTTAATCCTAGCATGATAAAGAAGATTCAAAGAGAGTGAGATGCCAGCTCCTTTCATTCAGTCAGTAGCTTCAAACATTTCTGGTATATGAAAAACATGTTTTTCAATGGCAAAAATCAATGAATATTGTAAATGCACAAACAGTAATATCTCCACATTGCAAGGTGCAATTCTGAAATTTTTTGCTTTTTCCTGCTAATCCTAGCATGATAAAGAAGATTCAAAGAGAGTGAGATGCCAGCTCCTTTCATTCAGTCAGTAGCTTCAAACATTTCTGGTATATGAAAAACATGTTTTTCAATGGCAAAAATCAATGAATATTGTAAATGCACAAACAGTAATATCTCCACATTGCAAGGTGCAATTCTGAAATTTTTTGCTTTTTCCTGTTAATCCTAGCATGATAAAGAAGATTCAAAGAGAGTGAGATGCCAGCTCCTTTCATTCAGTCAGTAGCTTCAAACATTTCTGGTATATGAAAAACATGTTTTTCAATGGCAAAAATCAATGAATATTGTAAATGCACAAACAGTAATATCTCCACATTGCAAGGTGCAATTCTGAAATTTTTTGCTTTTTCCTGCTAATCCTAGCATGATAAAGAAGATTCAAAGAGAGTGAGATGCCAGCTCCTTTCATTCAGTCAGTAGCTTCAAACATTTCTGGTATATGAAAAACATGTTTTTCAATGGCAAAAATCAATGAATATTGTAAATGCACAAACAGTAATATCTCCACATTGCACGGTGCAATTCTGAAATTTTTAGCTTTTTCCTGTTAATCCTAGCATGATAAAGAAGATTCAAAGAGAGTGAGATGCCAGCTCCTTTCATTCAGTCAGTAGCTTCAAACATTTCTGGTATATGAAAAACATGTTTTTCAATGGCAAAAATCAATGAATATTGTAAATGCACAAACAGTAATATCTCCACATTGCAAGGTGCAATTCTGAAATTTTTTGCTTTTTCCTGCTAATCCTAGCATGATAAAGAAGATTCAAAGAGAGTGAGATGCCAGCTCCTTTCATTCAGTCAGTAGCTTCAAACATTTCTGGTATATGAAAAACATGTTTTTCAATGGCAAAAATCAATGAATATTGTAAATGCACAAACAGTAATATCTCCACATTGCACGGTGCAATTCTGAAATTTTTAGCTTTTTCCTGTTAATCCTAGCATGATAAAGAAGATTCAAAGAGAGTGAGATGCCAGCTCCTTTCATTCAGTCAGTAGCTTCAAACATTTCTGGTATATGAAAAACATGTTTTTCAATGGCAAAAATCAATGAATATTGTAAATGCACAAACAGTAATATCTCCACATTGCACAGTGCAATTCTGAAATATTTAGCTTTTTCCTGTTAATCCTAGCATGATAAAGAAGATTCAAAGAGAGTGAGATGCCAGCTCCTTTCATTCAGTCAGTAGCTTCAAACATTTCTGGTATATGAAAAACATGTTTTTCAATGGCAAAAATCAATGAATATTGTAAATGCACAAACAGTAATATCTCCACATTGCAAGGTGCAATTCTGAAATTTTTTGCTTTTTCCTGCTAATCCTAGCATGATAAAGAAGATTCAAAGAGAGTGAGATGCCAGCTCCTTTCATTCAGTCAGTAGCTTCAAACATTTCTGGTATATGAAAATCATGTTTTTCAATGGCAAAAATCAATGAATATTGTAAATGCACAAACAGTAATATCTCCACATTGCACGGTGCAATTCTGAAATTTTCAGCTTTTTCCTGTTAATCCTAGCATGATAAAGAAGATTCAAAGAGAGTGAGATGCCAGCTCCTTTCATTCAGTCATTAGCTTCAAACATTTCTGGTATATGAAAAACATGTTTTTCAATGGCAAAAATCAATGAATATTGTAAATGCACAAACAGTAATATCTCCACATTGCACGGTGCAATTCTGAAATTTTTAGCTTTTTCCTGTTAATCCTAGCATGATAAAGAAGATTCAAAGAGAGTGAGATGCCAGCTCCTTTCATTCAGTCATTAGCTTCAAACATTTCTGGTATATGAAAAACATGTTTTTCAATGGCAAAAATCAATGAATATTGTAAATGCACAAACAGTAATATCTCCACATTGCAAGGTGCAATTCTGAAATTTTTTGCTTTTTCCTGTTAATCCTAGCATGATAAAGAAGATTCAAAGAGAGTGAGATGCCAGCTCCTTTCATTCAGTCAGTAGCTTCAAACATTTCTGGTATATGAAAAACATGTTTTTCAATGGCAAAAATCAATGAATATTGTAAATGCACAAACAGTAATATCTCCACATTGCAAGGTGCAATTCTGAAATTTTTTGCTTTTTCCTGCTAATCCTAGCATGATAAAGAAGATTCAAAGAGAGTGAGATGCCAGCTCCTTTCATTCAGTCAGTAGCTTCAAACATTTCTGGTATATGAAAAACATGTTTTTCAATGGCAAAAATCAATGAATATTGTAAATGCACAAACAGTAATATCTCCACATTGCACGGTGCAATTCTGAAATTTTTAGCTTTTTCCTGCTAATCCTAGCATGATAAAGAAGATTCAAAGAGAGTGAGATGCCAGCTCCTTTCATTCAGTCAGTAGCTTCAAACATTTCTGGTATATGAAAAACATGTTTTTCAATGGCAAAAATCAATGAATATTGTAAATGCACAAACAGTAATATCTCCACATTGCACGGTGCAATTCTGAAATTTTTAGCTTTTTCCTGTTAATCCTAGCATGATAAAGAAGATTCAAAGAGAGTGAGATGCCAGCTCCTTTCATTCAGTCAGTAGCTTCAAACATTTCTGGTATATGAAAAACATGTTTTTCAATGGCAAAAATCAATGAATATTGTAAATGCACAAACAGTAATATCTCCACATTGCACGGTGCAATTCTGAAATTTTTTGCTTTTTCCTGTTAATCCTAGCATGATAAAGAAGATTCAAAGAGAGTGAGATGCCAGCTCCTTTCATTCAGTCAGTAGCTTCAAACATTTCTGGAATATGAAAAACATGTTTTTCAATGGCAAAAATCAATGAATATTGTAAATGCACAAACAGTAATATCTCCACATTGCAAGGTGCAATTCTGAAATTTTTTGCTTTTTCCTGCTAATCCTAGCATGATAAAGAAGATTCAAAGAGAGTGAGATGCCAGCTCCTTTCATTCAGTCAGTAGCTTCAAACATTTCTGGTATATGAAAAACATGTTTTTCAATGGCAAAAATCAATGAATATTGTAAATGCACAAACAGTAATATCTCCTCATTGCACGGTGCAATTCTGAAATTTTTAGCTTTTTCCTGTTAATCCTAGCATGATAAAGAAGATTCAAAGAGAGTGAGATGCCAGCTCCTTTCATTCAGTCATTAGCTTCAAACATTTCTGGTATATGAAAAACATGTTTTTCAATGGCAAAAATCAATGAATATTGTAAATGCACAAACAGTAATATCTCCACATTGCACGGTGCAATTCTGAAATTTTTAGCTTTTTCCTGTTAATCCTAGCATGATAAAGAAGATTCAAAGAGAGTGAGATGCCAGCTCCTTTCATTCAGTCAGTAGCTTCAAACATTTCTGGTATATGAAAAACATGTTTTTCAATGGCAAAAATCAATGAATATTGTAAATGCACAAACAGTAATATCTCCACATTGCAAGGTGCAATTCTGAAATTTTTTGCTTTTTCCTGTTAATCCTAGCATGATAAAGAAGATTCAAAGAGAGTGAGATGCCAGCTCCTTTCATTCAGTCAGTAGCTTCAAACATTTCTGGTATATGAAAAACATGTTTTTCAATGGCAAAAATCAATGAATATTGTAAATGCACAAACAGTAATATCTCCACATTGCACGGTGCAATTCTGAAATTTTTAGCTTTTTCCTGTTAATCCTAGCATGATAAAGAAGATTCAAAGAGAGTGAGATGCCAGCTCCTTTCATTCAGTCATTAGCTTCAAACATTTCTGGTATATGAAAAACATGTTTTTCAATGGCAAAAATCAATGAATATTGTAACTGCACAAACAGTAATATCTCCACATTGCACGGTGCAATTCTGAAATTTCTAGCTTTTTCCTGTTAATCCTAGCATGATAAAGAAGATTCAAAGAGAGTGAGATGCCAGCTCCTTTCATTCAGTCAGTAGCTTCAAACATTTCTGGTATATGAAAAACATGTTTTTCAATGGCAAAAATCAATGAATATTGTAAATGCACAAACAGTAATATCTCCACATTGCAAGGTGCAATTCTGAAATTTTTTGCTTTTTCCTGTTAATCCTAGCATGATAAAGAAGATTCAAAGAGAGTGAGATGCCAGCTCCTTTCATTCAGTCAGTAGCTTCAAACATTTCTGGTATATGAAAAACATGTTTTTCAATGGCAAAAATCAATGAATATTGTAAATGCACAAACAGTAATATCTCCACATTGCAAGGTGCAATTCTGAAATTTTTTGCTTTTTCCTGCTAATCCTAGCATGATAAAGAAGATTCAAAGAGAGTGAGATGCCAGCTCCTTTCATTCAGTCAGTAGCTTCAAACATTTCTGGTATATGAAAAACATGTTTTTCAATGGCAAAAATCAATGAATATTGTAAATGCACAAACAGTAATATCTCCACATTGCACGGTGCAATTCTGAAATTTTTAGCTTTTTCCTGTTAATCCTAGCATGATGAAGATTCAAAGAGAGTGAGATGCCAGCTCCTTTCATTCAGTCAGTAGCTTCAAACATTTCTGGTATATGAAAAACATGTTTTTCAATGGCAAAAATCATTGAATATTGTAAATGCACAAACAGTAATATCTCCACATTGCAAGGTGCAATTCTGAAATTTTTTGCTTTTTCCTGCTAATCCTAGCATGATAAAGAAGATTCAAAGAGAGTGAGATGCCAGCTCCTTTCATTCAGTCAGTAGCTTCAAACATTTCTGGTATATGAAAAACATGTTTTTCAATGGCAAAAATCAATGAATATTGTAAATGCACAAACAGTAATATCTCCACATTGCACGGTGCAATTCTGAAATTTTTAGCTTTTTCCTGTTAATCCTAGCATGATAAAGAAGATTCAAAGAGAGTGAGATGCCAGCTCCTTTCATTCAGTCAGTAGCTTCAAACATTTCTGGTATATGAAAAACATGTTTTTCAATGGCAAAAATCAATGAATATTGTAAATGCACAAACAGTAATATCTCCACATTGCAAGGTGCAATTCTGAAATTTTTTGCTTTTTCCTGTTAATCCTAGCATGATAAAGAAGATTCAAAGAGAGTGAGATGCCAGCTCCTTTCATTCAGTCAGTAGCTTCAAACATTTCTGGTATATGAAAAACATGTTTTTCATTGGCAAAAATCAATGAATATTGTAAATGCACAAACAGTAATATCTCCACATTGCAAGGTGCAATTCTGAAATTTTTTGCTTTTTCCTGCTAATCCTAGCATGATAAAGAAGATTCAAAGAGAGTGAGATGCCAGCTCCTTTCATTCAGTCAGTAGCTTCAAACATTTCTGGTATATGAAAAACATGTTTTTCAATGGCAAAAATCAATGAATATTGTAAATGCACAAACAGTAATATCTCCACATTGCACGGTGCAATTCTGAAATTTTTAGCTTTTTCCTGTTAATCCTAGCATGATAAAGAAGATTCAAAGAGAGTGAGATGCCAGCTCCTTTCATTCAGTCAGTAGCTTCAAACATTTCTGGTATATGAAAAACATGTTTTTCAATGGCAAAAATCAATGAATATTGTAAATGCACAAACAGTAATATCTCCACATTGCAAGGTGCAATTCTGAAATTTTTTGCTTTTTCCTGTTAATCCTAGCATGATAAAGAAGATTCAAAGAGAGTGAGATGCCAGCTCCTTTCATTCAGTCAGTAGCTTCAAACATTTCTGGTATATGAAAAACATGTTTTTCAATGGCAAAAATCAATGAATATTGTAAATGCACAAACAGTAATATCTCCACATTGCAAGGTGCAATTCTGAAATTTTTTGCTTTTTCCTGCTAATCCTAGCATGATAAAGAAGATTCAAAGAGAGTGAGATGCCAGCTCCTTTCATTCAGTCAGTAGCTTCAAACATTTCTGGTATATGAAAAACATGTTTTTCAATGGCAAAAATCAATGAATATTGTAAATGCACAAACAGTAATATCTCCACATTGCACGGTGCAATTCTGAAATTTTTAGCTTTTTCCTGTTAATCCTAGCATGATAAAGAAGATTCAAAGAGAGTGAGATGCCAGCTCCTTTCATTCAGTCAGTAGCTTCAAACATTTCTGGTATATGAAAAACATGTTTTTCAATGGCAAAAATCAATGAATATTGTAAATGCACAAACAGTAATATCTCCACATTGCAAGGTGCAATTCTGAAATTTTTTGCTTTTTCCTGCTAATCCTAGCATGATAAAGAAGATTCAAAGAGAGTGAGATGCCAGCTCCTTTCATTCAGTCAGTAGCTTCAAACATTTCTGGTATATGAAAAACATGTTTTTCAATGGCAAAAATCAATGAATATTGTAAATGCACAAACAGTAATATCTCCACATTGCAAGGTGCAATTCTGAAATTTTTTGCTTTTTCCTGCTAATCCTAGCATGATAAAGAAGATTCAAAGAGAGTGAGATGCCAGCTCCTTTCATTCAGTCAGTAGCTTCAAACATTTCTGGTATATGAAAAACATGTTTTTCAATGGCAAAAATCAATGAATATTGTAAATGCACAAACAGTAATATCTCCACATTGCACGGTGCAATTCTGAAATTTTTAGCTTTTTCCTGTTAATCCTAGCATGATGAAGATTCAAAGAGAGTGAGATGCCAGCTCCTTTCATTCAGTCAGTAGCTTCAAACATTTCTGGTATATGAAAAACATGTTTTTCAATGGCAAAAATCAATGAATATTGTAAATGCACAAACAGTAATATCTCCACATTGCAAGGTGCAATTCTGAAATTTTTTGCTTTTTCCTGCTAATCCTAGCATGATAAAGAAGATTCAAAGAGAGTGAGATGCCAGCTCCTTTCATTCAGTCAGTAGCTTCAAACATTTCTGGTATATGAAAAACATGTTTTTCAATGGCAAAAATCAATGAATATTGTAAATGCACAAACAGTAATATCTCCACATTGCACGGTGCAATTCTGAAATTTTTAGCTTTTTCCTGTTAATCCTAGCATGATAAAGAAGATTCAAAGAGAGTGAGATGCCAGCTCCTTTCATTCAGTCAGTAGCTTCAAACATTTCTGGTATATGAAAAACATGTTTTTCAATGGCAAAAATCAATGAATATTGTAAATGCACAAACAGTAATATCTCCACATTGCAAGGTGCAATTCTGAAATTTTTTGCTTTTTCCTGTTAATCCTAGCATGATAAAGAAGATTCAAAGAGAGTGAGATGCCAGCTCCTTTCATTCAGTCAGTAGCTTCAAACATTTCTGGTATATGAAAAACATGTTTTTCAATGGCAAAAATCAATGAATATTGTAAATGCACAAACAGTAATATCTCCACATTGCAAGGTGCAATTCTGAAATTTTTTGCTTTTTCCTGCTAATCCTAGCATGATAAAGAAGATTCAAAGAGAGTGAGATGCCAGCTCCTTTCATTCAGTCAGTAGCTTCAAACATTTCTGGTATATGAAAAACATGTTTTTCAATGGCAAAAATCAATGAATATTGTAAATGCACAAACAGTAATATCTCCACATTGCACGGTGCAATTCTGAAATTTTTAGCTTTTTCCTGTTAATCCTAGCATGATAAAGAAGATTCAAAGAGAGTGAGATGCCAGCTCCTTTCATTCAGTCAGTAGCTTCAAACATTTCTGGTATATGAAAAACATGTTTTTCAATGGCAAAAATCAATGAATATTGTAAATGCACAAACAGTAATATCTCCACATTGCAAGGTGCAATTCTGAAATTTTTTGCTTTTTCCTGTTAATCCTAGCATGATAAAGAAGATTCAAAGAGAGTGAGATGCCAGCTCCTTTCATTCAGTCAGTAGCTTCAAACATTTCTGGTATATGAAAAACATGTTTTTCAATGGCAAAAATCATTGAATATTGTAAATGCACAAACAGTAATATCTCCACATTGCAAGGTGCAATTCTGAAATTTTTTGCTTTTTCCTGCTAATCCTAGCATGATAAAGAAGATTCAAAGAGAGTGAGATGCCAGCTCCTTTCATTCAGTCAGTAGCTTCAAACATTTCTGGTATATGAAAAACATGTTTTTCAATGGCAAAAATCAATGAATATTGTAAATGCACAAACAGTAATATCTCCACATTGCACGGTGCAATTCTGAAATTTTTAGCTTTTTCCTGTTAATCCTAGCATGATAAAGAAGATTCAAAGAGAGTGAGATGCCAGCTCCTTTCATTCAGTCAGTAGCTTCAAACATTTCTGGTATATGAAAAACATGTTTTTCAATGGCAAAAATCAATGAATATTGTAAATGCACAAACAGTAATATCTCCACATTGCAAGGTGCAATTCTGAAATTTTTTGCTTTTTCCTGTTAATCCTAGCATGATAAAGAAGATTCAAAGAGAGTGAGATGCCAGCTCCTTTCATTCAGTCAGTAGCTTCAAACATTTCTGGTATATGAAAAACATGTTTTTCAATGGCAAAAATCAATGAATATTGTAAATGCACAAACAGTAATATCTCCACATTGCAAGGTGCAATTCTGAAATTTTTTGCTTTTTCCTGCTAATCCTAGCATGATAAAGAAGATTCAAAGAGAGTGAGATGCCAGCTCCTTTCATTCAGTCAGTAGCTTCAAACATTTCTGGTATATGAAAAACATGTTTTTCAATGGCAAAAATCAATGAATATTGTAAATGCACAAACAGTAATATCTCCACATTGCACGGTGCAATTCTGAAATTTTTAGCTTTTTCCTGTTAATCCTAGCATGATAAAGAAGATTCAAAGAGAGTGAGATGCCAGCTCCTTTCATTCAGTCAGTAGCTTCAAACATTTCTGGTATATGAAAAACATGTTTTTCAATGGCAAAAATCAATGAATATTGTAAATGCACAAACAGTAATATCTCCACATTGCAAGGTGCAATTCTGAAATTTTTTGCTTTTTCCTGTTAATCCTAGCATGATAAAGAAGATTCAAAGAGAGTGAGATGCCAGCTCCTTTCATTCAGTCAGTAGCTTCAAACATTTCTGGTATATGAAAAACATGTTTTTCAATGGCAAAAATCAATGAATATTGTAAATGCACAAACAGTAATATCTCCACATTGCAAGGTGCAATTCTGAAATTTTTTGCTTTTTCCTGCTAATCCTAGCATGATAAAGAAGATTCAAAGAGAGTGAGATGCCAGCTCCTTTCATTCAGTCAGTAGCTTCAAACATTTCTGGTATATGAAAAACATGTTTTTCAATGGCAAAAATCAATGAATATTGTAAATGCACAAACAGTAATATCTCCACATTGCACGGTGCAATTCTGAAATTTTTAGCTTTTTCCTGTTAATCCTAGCATGATAAAGAAGATTCAAAGAGAGTGAGATGCCAGCTCCTTTCATTCAGTCAGTAGCTTCAAACATTTCTGGTATATGAAAAACATGTTTTTCAATGGCAAAAATCAATGAATATTGTAAATGCACAAACAGTAATATCTCCACATTGCAAGGTGCAATTCTGAAATTTTTTGCTTTTTCCTGCTAATCCTAGCATGATAAAGAAGATTCAAAGAGAGTGAGATGCCAGCTCCTTTCATTCAGTCAGTAGCTTCAAACATTTCTGGTATATGAAAAACATGTTTTTCAATGGCAAAAATCAATGAATATTGTAAATGCACAAACAGTAATATCTCCACATTGCAAGGTGCAATTCTGAAATTTTTTGCTTTTTCCTGCTAATCCTAGCATGATAAAGAAGATTCAAAGAGAGTGAGATGCCAGCTCCTTTCATTCAGTCAGTAGCTTCAAACATTTCTGGTATATGAAAAACATGTTTTTCAATGGCAAAAATCAATGAATATTGTAAATGCACAAACAGTAATATCTCCACATTGCACGGTGCAATTCTGAAATTTTTAGCTTTTTCCTGTTAATCCTAGCATGATAAGAAGAAAGTTTCAAAGAGAGTGAGATGCCAGCTCCTTTCATTCAGTCAGTAGCTTCAAACATTTCTGGTATATGAAAAACATGTTTTTCAATGGCAAAAATCAATGAATATTGTAAATGCACAAACAGTAATATCTCCACATTGCAAGGTGCAATTCTGAAATTTTTTGCTTTTTCCTGCTAATCCTAGCATGATAAAGAAGATTCAAAGAGAGTGAGATGCCAGCTCCTTTCATTCAGTCAGTAGCTTCAAACATTTCTGGTATATGAAAAACATGTTTTTCAATGGCAAAAATCAATGAATATTGTAAATGCACAAACAGTAATATCTCCACATTGCACGGTGCAATTCTGAAATTTTTAGCTTTTTCCTGTTAATCCTAGCATGATAAAGAAGATTCAAAGAGAGTGAGATGCCAGCTCCTTTCATTCAGTCAGTAGCTTCAAACATTTCTGGTATATGAAAAACATGTTTTTCAATGGCAAAAATCAATGAATATTGTAAATGCACAAACAGTAATATCTCCACATTGCAAGGTGCAATTCTGAAATTTTTTGCTTTTTCCTGTTAATCCTAGCATGATAAAGAAGATTCAAAGAGAGTGAGATGCCAGCTCCTTTCATTCAGTCAGTAGCTTCAAACATTTCTGGTATATGAAAAACATGTTTTTCAATGGCAAAAATCAATGAATATTGTAAATGCACAAACAGTAATATCTCCACATTGCAAGGTGCAATTCTGAAATTTTTTGCTTTTTCCTGCTAATCCTAGCATGATAAAGAAGATTCAAAGAGAGTGAGATGCCAGCTCCTTTCATTCAGTCAGTAGCTTCAAACATTTCTGGTATATGAAAAACATGTTTTTCAATGGCAAAAATCAATGAATATTGTAAATGCACAAACAGTAATATCTCCACATTGCACGGTGCAATTCTGAAATTTTTAGCTTTTTCCTGTTAATCCTAGCATGATAAAGAAGATTCAAAGAGAGTGAGATGCCAGCTCCTTTCATTCAGTCAGTAGCTTCAAACATTTCTGGTATATGAAAAACATGTTTTTCAATGGCAAAAATCAATGAATATTGTAAATGCACAAACAGTAATATCTCCACATTGCAAGGTGCAATTCTGAAATTTTTTGCTTTTTCCTGTTAATCCTAGCATGATAAAGAAGATTCAAAGAGAGTGAGATGCCAGCTCCTTTCATTCAGTCAGTAGCTTCAAACATTTCTGGTATATGAAAAACATGTTTTTCAATGGCAAAAATCAATGAATATTGTAAATGCACAAACAGTAATATCTCCACATTGCAAGGTGCAATTCTGAAATTTTTTGCTTTTTCCTGCTAATCCTAGCATGATAAAGAAGATTCAAAGAGAGTGAGATGCCAGCTCCTTTCATTCAGTCAGTAGCTTCAAACATTTCTGGTATATGAAAAACATGTTTTTCAATGGCAAAAATCAATGAATATTGTAAATGCACAAACAGTAATATCTCCACATTGCACGGTGCAATTCTGAAATTTTTAGCTTTTTCCTGTTAATCCTAGCATGATAAAGAAGATTCAAAGAGAGTGAGATGCCAGCTCCTTTCATTCAGTCAGTAGCTTCAAACATTTCTGGTATATGAAAAACATGTTTTTCAATGGCAAAAATCAATGAATATTGTAAATGCACAAACAGTAATATCTCCACATTGCAAGGTGCAATTCTGAAATTTTTTGCTTTTTCCTGCTAATCCTAGCATGATAAAGAAGATTCAAAGAGAGTGAGATGCCAGCTCCTTTCATTCAGTCAGTAGCTTCAAACATTACTGGTATATGAAAAACATGTTTTTCAATGGCAAAAATCAATGAATATTGTAAATGCACAAACAGTAATATCTCCACATTGCACGGTGCAATTCTGAAATTTTTAGCTTTTTCCTGTTAATCCTAGCATGATAAAGAAGATTCAAAGAGAGTGAGATGCCAGCTCCTTTCATTCAGTCATTAGCTTCAAACATTTCTGGTATATGAAAAACATGTTTTTCAATGGCAAAAATCAATGAATATTGTAAATGCACAAACAGTAATATCTCCACATTGCACGGTGCAATTCTGAAATTTTTAGCTTTTTCCTGTTAATCCTAGCATGATAAAGAAGATTCAAAGAGAGTGAGATGCCAGCTCCTTTCATTCAGTCAGTAGCTTCAAACATTTCTGGTATATGAAAAACATGTTTTTCAATGGCAAAAATCAATGAATATTGTAAATGCACAAACAGTAATATCTCCACATTGCAAGGTGCAATTCTGAAATTTTTTGCTTTTTCCTGTTAATCCTAGCATGATAAAGAAGATTCAAAGAGAGTGAGATGCCAGCTCCTTTCATTCAGTCAGTAGCTTCAAACATTTCTGGTATATGAAAAACATGTTTTTCAATGGCAAAAATCAATGAATATTGTAAATGCACAAACAGTAATATCTCCACATTGCAAGGTGCAATTCTGAAATTTTTTGCTTTTTCCTGCTAATCCTAGCATGATAAAGAAGATTCAAAGAGAGTGAGATGCCAGCTCCTTTCATTCAGTCAGTAGCTTCAAACATTTCTGGTATATGAAAAACATGTTTTTCAATGGCAAAAATCAATGAATATTGTAAATGCACAAACAGTAATATCTCCACATTGCAAGGTGCAATTCTGAAATTTTTTGCTTTTTCCTGTTAATCCTAGCATGATAAAGAAGATTCAAAGAGAGTGAGATGCCAGCTCCTTTCATTCAGTCAGTAGCTTCAAACATTTCTGGTATATGAAAAACATGTTTTTCAATGGCAAAAATCAATGAATATTGTAAATGCACAAACAGTAATATCTCCACATTGCAAGGTGCAATTCTGAAATTTTTTGCTTTTTCCTGCTAATCCTAGCATGATAAAGAAGATTCAAAGAGAGTGAGATGCCAGCTCCTTTCATTCAGTCAGTAGCTTCAAACATTTCTGGTATATGAAAAACATGTTTTTCAATGGCAAAAATCAATGAATATTGTAAATGCACAAACAGTAATATCTCCACATTGCACGGTGCAATTCTGAAATTTTTAGCTTTTTCCTGTTAATCCTAGCATGATAAAGAAGATTCAAAGAGAGTGAGATGCCAGCTCCTTTCATTCAGTCAGTAGCTTCAAACATTTCTGGTATATGAAAAACATGTTTTTCAATGGCAAAAATCAATGAATATTGTAAATGCACAAACAGTAATATCTCCACATTGCAAGGTGCAATTCTGAAATTTTTTGCTTTTTCCTGTTAATCCTAGCATGATAAAGAAGATTCAAAGAGAGTGAGATGCCAGCTCCTTTCATTCAGTCAGTAGCTTCAAACATTTCTGGTATATGAAAAACATGTTTTTCAATGGCAAAAATCAATGAATATTGTAAATGCACAAACAGTAATATCTCCACATTGCACGGTGCAATTCTGAAATTTTTAGCTTTTTCCTGTTAATCCTAGCATGATAAAGAAGATTCAAAGAGAGTGAGATGCCAGCTCCTTTCATTCAGTCATTAGCTTCAAACATTTCTGGTATATGAAAAACATGTTTTTCAATGGCAAAAATCAATGAATATTGTAAATGCACAAACAGTAATATCTCCACATTGCAAGGTGCAATTCTGAAATTTTTTGCTTTTTCCTGTTAATCCTAGCATGATAAAGAAGATTCAAAGAGAGTGAGATGCCAGCTCCTTTCATTCAGTCAGTAGCTTCAAACATTTCTGGTATATGAAAAACATGTTTTTCAATGGCAAAAATCAATGAATATTGTAAATGCACAAACAGTAATATCTCCACATTGCAAGGTGCAATTCTGAAATTTTTTGCTTTTTCCTGTTAATCCTAGCATGATAAAGAAGATTCAAAGAGAGTGAGATGCCAGCTCCTTTCATTCAGTCAGTAGCTTCAAACATTTCTGGTATATGAAAAACATGTTTTTCAATGGCAAAAATCAATGAATATTGTAAATGCACAAACAGTAATATCTCCACATTGCAAGGTGCAATTCTGAAATTTTTTGCTTTTTCCTGCTAATCCTAGCATGATAAAGAAGATTCAAAGAGAGTGAGATGCCAGCTCCTTTCATTCAGTCAGTAGCTTCAAACATTTCTGGTATATGAAAAACATGTTTTTCAATGGCAAAAATCAATGAATATTGTAAATGCACAAACAGTAATATCTCCACATTGCAAGGTGCAATTCTGAAATTTTTTGCTTTTTCCTGCTAATCCTAGCATGATAAAGAAGATTCAAAGAGAGTGAGATGCCAGCTCCTTTCATTCAGTCAGTAGCTTCAAACATTTCTGGTATATGAAAAACATGTTTTTCAATGGCAAAAATCAATGAATATTGTAAATGCACAAACAGTAATATCTCCACATTGCACGGTGCAATTCTGAAATTTTTAGCTTTTTCCTGTTAATCCTAGCATGATAAAGAAGATTCAAAGAGAGTGAGATGCCAGCTCCTTTCATTCAGTCAGTAGCTTCAAACATTTCTGGTATATGAAAAACATGTTTTTCAATGGCAAAAATCAATGAATATTGTAAATGCACAAACAGTAATATCTCCACATTGCACGGTGCAATTCTGAAATTTTTAGCTTTTTCCTGTTAATCCTAGCATGATAAAGAAGATTCAAAGAGAGTGAGATGCCAGCTCCTTTCATTCAGTCAGTAGCTTCAAACATTTCTGGTATATGAAAAACATGTTTTTCAATGGCAAAAATCAATGAATATTGTAAATGCACAAACAGTAATATCTCCACATTGCAAGGTGCAATTCTGAAATTTTTTGCTTTTTCCTGTTAATCCTAGCATGATAAAGAAGATTCAAAGAGAGTGAGATGCCAGCTCCTTTCATTCAGTCAGTAGCTTCAAACATTTCTGGTATATGAAAAACATGTTTTTCAATGGCAAAAATCAATGAATATTGTAAATGCACAAACAGTAATATCTCCACATTGCAAGGTGCAATTCTGAAATTTTTTGCTTTTTCCTGCTAATCCTAGCATGATAAAGAAGATTCAAAGAGAGTGAGATGCCAGCTCCTTTCATTCAGTCAGTAGCTTCAAACATTTCTGGTATATGAAAAACATGTTTTTCAATGGCAAAAATCAATGAATATTGTAAATGCACAAACAGTAATATCTCCACATTGCACGGTGCAATTCTGAAATTTTTAGCTTTTTCCTGTTAATCCTAGCATGATAAAGAAGATTCAAAGAGAGTGAGATGCCAGCTCCTTTCATTCAGTCAGTAGCTTCAAACATTTCTGGTATATGAAAAACATGTTTTTCAATGGCAAAAATCAATGAATATTGTAAATGCACAAACAGTAATATCTCCACATTGCAAGGTGCAATTCTGAAATTTTTTGCTTTTTCCTGCTATCCTAGCATGATAAAGAAGATTCAAAGAGAGTGAGATGCCAGCTCCTTTCATTCAGTCAGTAGCTTCAAACATTTCTGGTATATGAAAAACATGTTTTTCAATGGCAAAAATCAATGAATATTGTAAATGCACAAACAGTAATATCTCCACATTGCAAGGTGTAATTCTGAAATTTTTTGCTTTTTCCTGTTAATCCTAGCATGATAAAGAAGATTCAAAGAGAGTGAGATGCCAGCTCCTTTCATTCAGTCAGTAGCTTCAAACATTTCTGGTATATGAAAAACATGTTTTTCAATGGCAAAAATCAATGAATATTGTAAATGCACAAACAGTAATATCTCCACATTGCAAGGTGCAATTCTGAAATTTTTTGCTTTTTCCTGTTAATCCTAGCATGATAAAGAAGATTCAAAGAGAGTGAGATGCCAGCTCCTTTCATTCAGTCAGTAGCTTCAAACATTTCTGGTATATGAAAAACATGTTTTTCAATGGCAAAAATCAATGAATATTGTAAATGCACAAACAGTAATATCTCCACATTGCAAGGTGCAATTCCGAAATTTTTTGCTTTTTCCTGCTAATCCTAGCATGATAAAGAAGATTCAAAGAGAGTGAGATGCCAGCTCCTTTCATTCAGTCAGTAGCTTCAAACATTTCTGGTATATGAAAAACATGTTTTTCAATGGCAAAAATCAATGAATATTGTAAATGCACAAACAGTAATATCTCCACATTGCACGGTGCAATTCTGAAATTTTTTGCTTTTTCCTGTTAATCTAGCATGATAAAGAAGATTCAAAGAGAGTGAGATGCCTGCTCCTTTCATTCAGTCAGTAGCTTCA